>NC_079446.1:41592729-41742729 GCF_903798145.1 Danio aesculapii
CAATAAGGATGAAAGGAGAGTAAAGCTTTGAAAAAGGCTTAAAAACACAATAAAACTTTCATTAAAGTCTGCTAAAGCCTTTCAATAGCTTTGTTTGAAACAGAGAGAAAGTCTTTATTCCCTCAACTAACTCTGGGCACCTTTTTTGCATTTTTTAATCTGATTGTATTGTTAACATACAGTAAAGACTGGAGAATATGTTTGGGTTGATTTGACCATTTGTGATCCTGAGCTGAAAAGCACAAGTGTCACAACTGAAAAAAGAACAAATACGCCAGCTCCTAGACTGCAGCTGTGCACAAGACTTTTGGCCATAAGAGAAATGGTCATGCCCAACTGAGCCTGGTTTTTCTGGAGGTTTTTTAATTCTTCACTTTTGCCAATTGGTGAAGTTTTTTCCTCGCCACTGGCTTGCATGGTTCGGTATCTGTAGAGCCGCACATCAATGGATTTGCTCTCCAGTTTTTGGATTCTTAGTAGTGATTATTAAACCACACTGAACTGAGCTAAACTGAACTGATCTTAAACATAACTACACTGCTTCAATTTACTATGATCTTCTATGTAAAGCTGCTTTGACACAATCTACATTGTAAAAGTGCTATACAAATAAAAGTCAATTGAATTAAATACACTTTAAATCAATGTAAGGTTTGTTGTCATATAAAACTAGCTGGCTGCGTAAAAACTGTTTGAAAATACTGTACACTGGGGCTCAAAAAAATTGAAATGTTGAGAATCGCCTTTAAAATTGATCCAATTAGGTTCCATGCATAATACTAATCAAAAGTTTAAATATACTTATGAAAGGAAATATATATAAATATAAATGTTAACAGGACATGCTCTTTACATAATGTTAGAATAAAAAAAATATAATTTTGACTAATATAATGTACTTTATTTCTATGTTTGTCCACAAAAACATGTGAAAAATTTTTGTGGGCCAGGGTTATACTTTATTTTATATAGGTTATTATCAAGCCTTTTTCTGTTTTTTTTTTTTTTTTTGAAAGAGTAGACTTTAATAAATTAAAAATCTGAAAAAATATTTTGTATCTAGGTTCATAATTAGGTGACAAACAAATAAAACAGCGCCCTGCGCTTCTTATGCAGTATTTATCAAGTCATTTCATTCAGTTCAAAGTTTCAGTCAAAATATTTGCTGGGAAATGATTCAACCCAGGCTCATTCTGAAAACGTACACCTGTATATATTTCTGGAGAGTGCCAAATACGTCCAGGAGCTATTTTTTGCAGTTTTTGTTTTTCGCCGATGGGTACGTTTTTTGAGTGTTCAAATTTAGCTTGCGAGTGCCATTCGTGCCTGCATTTCTTGCGTAAATCCACCAGAGATCGCTGTTGACTGACTGACTGCCTTACTGATTAACCAACTGACCAATACCCCCACCCATCCCCTTCCCTAAACCCAGGGCACCTCTGAAATCTGATCTGGCACTTCATCTTACCGATCCCCCTCCTCACACACACCCCCGCCTAGCCCCACTCCTCACTGTCTTCCACAACTCCCCAATCCTCTTCACTTTGTCTGTGACTCCCCTAATACCCCCCCAAACCCCCTCTTCACTTTTGTCCGCAACACCTATACCACTACCCCCTCACCCCCGACCAACCCAATCCCATCCATCAAAGGCCGCTGTCGACTGACTTGAATGACTTACTGATTGACCAACCGACCAATACCCCCACTCATCCCCTTCCCTAAATCCAAGGCTTAATTTATGCCCGAACAAGCCAGCACCCCTGACATCTAATCCGGCACCCGCTCTTCACTTTCGTCCGCGACTCCCCAACAACCCACCCCCTCCTCTTCTTTTTCTCTTACCACTCGCAAGCCACGCCCATGCGCTCTACGTCCGCGACACCTCCCCACTCCTCTGGTAACATGCCGGATCCGTTAGCCCGATCTGTTACGGGACCTCACAATAGCCGATACATAACCGGTAGTATTTCATAAAGCAATTAACCCACCCACTTCCATAAATCCAGAAAAAGAAAAAAACCAGATTTTTCGTTTTCAGATTTTACCACATTCTCACCCTGTTATTGACTTGTTTATTTAATTTTTTGGCTTCTATTTTTGTCTTACCTGCTTTATGCCAGACTCAAACCATGTCATTGTGGTAAACTCTTCTCTCCAACTTAAGTCCACCGACGTACATGGCGAGCTACTGGACAAACTAGTAACAGCGGGAAAGCCGTCCACACGAAGATAAGTGATCAGCTGGTAAGCACGGAAAGGATACCACCCCATAGCCTTCGTTTAAAGACGAAATACAGCCATGCGTACTTCTGTCTACATAATTCACAATCTCCAGAGATTTATATAGGGCTACGTTTTCAGAATGAGCCTAATTATTTTCATGTTGGATTAATGAATCGTCAATAACATCATACAACTTGTGTCCTTTGCAGTCTCCCAGTTGCAAATCTCGAGACTGCTGGAATTTAGAGTAAATAATTTTAAAAATCTCTCAAACTTGAGAAAAGCATTGAACAAATCTGAGTATATTTCCAAGGACAACAACAACCATTGCGCCGGATCGATATTTTTAGTCTGGAGGACGCCTTCTCAGACTGGCAAATTTAGGCTAGGTAATTTGCCCGGACCCACCAACGCTAATTAAATGCAAATCATCGAATGAACTCCTGCTGATGGGTTGCTTTTCCTTGAACTTTGTTTAATTCAATCCTTTAATTGCTTAACAGGATCAATCATGGAGCCTTAATTAGCCTAAATGTCCAGATGTGTTTAAGTCATTCAGGTTATGGAGATTGGAGAAGCGTAATGGAGGCTGGCAGTCTGGGGCTGTGTGGGAATTCATCTACTTCTTGAAATGCGGCGTGAAAGCTTGGCTCTCTCTGCCAGTCCACTTTTTCAATCCTACCTTTTTCCATGTGGTTAGATCAGTCGGTGAGCGAATGCTATTTTGCGCAGCTAAAAATTTGACATTACTTGCTTTCAAAAAAGTGGTATGATGCAACATCTGCTCCGTTTGAATCCTCCACATTTTGACCGAATGACTGGGCTGGAACTGCAGAAGCGATTCTGTAACGGAGTGAAATTCAGAGTGTTTTCGTGCAGAAGAGAGATATGTGTTTCATGGGGGTCGAACGACTGGGATGAGTTTGACTTTAGGTCAGCTCAATCTATGCCGAAGTGACAGAGGTTTGTAAAGTGTTGACATAAGGCTTCTCCATGTGGTGGAATCAAGGGCACGGGCTTGCCTTTAACATTGAAGGGGGGTTTTCAAATCAATCAAACTATACAGATGCATAACACAGTTGCCAAATTGCCTGTTATAGTTGATATTCTTGTTTTCAAATGAAATATACGAGAGTGACAGGTACTTGTATGTCAGGGACTTGACATACAGTATGATGCAATAACACTTCTAGTGACCTGTGGATATCTGTTTCTCCTGTATGTGTGCATCTAATTGTTTTCTGTCTTCTTTCATACGTTCCTACAAATACAGATAAAATAAGTAAAATAGATTGAATAAAATGATTCAATAATTATATAAAAGTATAAACTTACCAACGGTTATATATGTATAAAGTATAAAATAATAACATTATTAAAGTTACAATTTTTCAGTGTTGAATTATGAATAAATAGTCAACTTAAATAAAATGTTTACAAATGCGCATATAAAAGATTCATACATTTGTTTAAATTAAATTAAATTTACTTAAAATAAAAAATACTTAAAATAAACTTATCTGGCAAACGTTTTACGCAGCGGATGCCCTTCCAGCTGCATACCATCTTTGGGAAACATCCATACACACTCATTCACACTCATACACTACGGACAATTTAAATTAAACTAAATTAAATTAGAAAGACAGGAAGACAGATCGATCAGGCCCGTTTGACTGCTAAGCCATCATATATTGTGAAAATAACCCATCAAAGGCTTTAAGACCAAGCAGAATCTGACGTAAATGAAGGCAGCTTTCATTACTGACCCACTGTAATGTTGTTAGATAGAGAAAATTTTTTACTAGGAACTTTTATTTTAGATCTTGGACCTTATTCTTAAAAGAAAAAAAAAAGTCCAATAGAAAAGTGTGAAGCACCAAACGCGGACTATATTAAAGTTAATTTTAATACTAATTAGGCTATTGTTGTTATCCATGAGTTTGCAAATTAACTTTTTTCTAGAGAGGCTGGAAAAATTATTATTATTATTATTATTATTATTATTATTATTATTATTATTATTATTATTATTATTATTATTATTATTATTATTATGGTTTAATTGTTTAATATTCAAATATTAAAAGTTGAATGTGCTGCTAAGTTTGGTATCTGCCTAATAAATGACTATAGGCATTTTTTTCCCTAATTATATCTGATGTAATAAATTTGTATTTTAAAAAATAAGTATTTTTTGGTTTATATTTCTTTATTCTAAATCTTTATGAAATATTTTTAATAGTGCGGTTATGATGTCCATCCGACAAGCTAATCCAATTAAAAATAGTGTTTAAAATGTCACTTAATGCACTATTTAAACTTCATAATTAAATTAAATAATGAAGTGAATAACTGCAAAAAGATCCACCTTTTGAGAAAAAAGAACCACACCTTTCACCAGGCTAGATATGGGCCTGTAGATGCATTAAATGTATGCATTTTAGAAGATCTAAAGTCAAGTCAAGTCAAGCTTCATTGTCATTCCGCTACATTTGTGGACATACAAAGGAACAAAATGTCTTGTCTCACAGGAAAACGGTGCTACTGTACATAGATCAATCATAAATACAAACCCAACACTGGACATATCTCATAATCTCTCATACACTCAAAACTTGACACTTGCTGTTTACCTACTTAACCTACTTAAAATTAAGCTGAAACAACACAAGTATTTTTGGGAGCCTTTTAAATGTCCAATTCACATCATTCTGTAAAAACTAGTAAGGTAACTTAATTTTTATAACGTACTCTTGGGATATTTACAGCATATGACAATTTTATGCATTATTATTATTCATTTTATTATTATAATTCATTAATACACTATTTATACATTCATATTATGCATCATATATTAATTATCTAAAGCAAGTTTAAATGTTAACATTTACATTATTGAACACATAAATATCAAGGAAACAAACTGAATAATGTTGATTTGAATGCTTACATATTCTTGTTTTTTTTTTTACTTTACTTTATATTTTACACATTACCAGGAATATTCACAAGGATTATTCAGAAGTCTCTTATTCCCAAATCTACACTGTAAAAATTAAAGGTTCCTGGAGGCACTTTTTGGGGTTCTTCACATTGCCACGCCGGCGGAACCCTCTAAAGAACCTCTAGGCACCATTTCAAAAGGGGCAGTTCATACATCTCATTTTCTGGTCTCCACAATTGTCCTATTTAATTATGACCAAAAAAAATCTCTTGGTTGCTTTAAGTGCTATAGCTTTTAGAAGAGAGATCCACCCGGAACCATTATAAAAGTTTATAGATTTTAAAGTAACTCTTTTTTGAAATTTGAGTTCCTCCAATAACTTTCAAAGTGCTTCAAGGTCTTGGTGTAAGGAAACAGTGACTCCAGAACCTCAGTATTGACAAAAAGTGCTTGTAGGATCCCAGTTACAGCAAAAGGGTCCTGCAAGTACTGAAAAGACTGTCAGTGGTTTCTCAAGGAACCCCTTTTTGAGAGAAAGAGCTTTAAGGCACTTAAAATACATTTTGAAGTTCCTTGAGTACTCAACAGGTTACTTGAAGCACCTTTACTTTTTACAGTGTACTCCAACATAATGCATCGCTTTCAAGATAAGACACAAACATCCATTTCTGTTTTCCTTTCTCATTTACTCACGCACACTGCATTAATGATATGTAATCCATGCATTATTATTATCCATTACATTATTATAATTCATTTATAAACTATTTATACATTCATATTATGCATTATATGTTAATTACCTAAAGCAATAAAATAAATGTTAACATTTACATTGTTTAAAACTTACAAATATTAAAAGAAGCAAACTGAATAATGTTTTATTTACTTCAAATCTTCCTTCTACCTACATACCAGAAATATTCACAAGGATTATTCAGAAGTCTCTTATTCCCAAATCTACTCAATTCACCTCAATTCATCTTTATTTCTAGAGCGCTTTTACAATATAGATAGTGTCAAAGCAGCTCAACATAAAAGTTCTAGTAAATCTAAATTGGGCTGGATTACATATTTAACCTAGTTTAAGTTAATACATATTTAAATTATTTACATACAGTAAATCTACTCCAACGTCATGCATTTCTTTCAAGATCAGACACAAACACGTATTTCTCTGTTTGCTTTCATTTACTCACACAAACTGAATAGTTCAATATGTAATCCATCCATTATTATTATTCATTACATTATTATAATTAATTTATAAACTATTTATACATTTATATTTTGCATTATATGGTAATTACATAAAGCAAATTTAAATGTTAACATTTACATTATTGAACACTTACAAATATTAAGGAAACAGACTGAATAATGTTTTACTTCAAATCTTCCTTCTTCTTACATTACCAGAAATATTCACAAGGATTATTCAAGAGTCTCTTATTCCCAAATCTACTCCAACGTCATGCATCGCTTTCAAGATCAGACGCAAACACACATTCTCTGTTTGCTTTCCTCATTTACTCACACACACTGCATAGTACATTAGCTAGTAAATATATAATCCAGCCCAATTTCAAGTGACACATTTCATTGGGGGTGACTATATGTAATCCATCCATTGTTATTATTCATTACGTCATTATAATTCATGTATAAACTATTTATACATTCATATTATTCATTATATGTTAATCACCTGAAGCAAATTTAATTGTTAATATTTACATTATTGAACACTTGCAAATATCAAGGAAGCAAACTGATTAATGTAAATTTCAATGCTTTCATTTTTTACTTTAAATCTTCTTTCTACTTAAATCACTAGAAATATTCACAAGGATTATTTAAGAGTCTCTTATTTCCAAATCTATTCAATTCAATTCATCTTTATTTCTAGAGCGCTTTTACAATGTAGATTGTGTCAAAGCACTTTACATAGAAGTTCTAGTAAATCTAAATTGGGCTGGATTACATATTTAAATTAATTTAAGTTGATGCATATTTAAATTATTTAAATATAGTAAATCTACTCCGACGTCATGCATTTATTTCAAGATAAGACACGAACACGCATTTCTCTGTTTGCTTTCATTTACTCACACACACTGAATAGTTCAATATGTAATCCATTATTATTATTCATTACATTATTATAATTAATTTATAAACTATTTATACATTTATATTATGCATTATATGGTAATTACCTAAAGCAAATTTAAATGTTAACATTAACATTATTTAACACTTGCAAATATCAAGGAAAGTAACTGAATAATGTTAATTTCAATGCTTTCATATTCTTACTTCAAATCTTCCTTCTACTTTTACATTACCAGAAATATTCACAAGGATTAGAAGTCTCTTATTCCCAAATCTACTCCAACGTCATGCATCGCTTACATGATCAGACACGAACATGCATTTCTCTGTTTGCTTTCATTTACTCACACACACTGAATAGTTCAATATGTAATCCATTATTATTATTCATTACATTATTATAATTAATTTATAAACTATTTATACATTTATATTATGCATTATATGGTAATTACCTAAAGCAAATTTAAATGTTAACATTAACATTATTTAACACTTGCAAATATCAAGGAAAGTAACTGAATAATGTTAATTTCAATGCTTTCATATTCTTACTTCAAATCTTCCTTCTACTTTTACATTACCAGAAATATTCACAAGGATTAGAAGTCTCTTATTCCCAAATCTACTCCAACGTCATGCATCGCTTACATGATCAGACACAAACACGCATTTCTCTGTTTGCTTTCATTTACTTACACACACACACACACTGAATAGTTCAATATGTAATTCATCCATTATTATTATTCATTACATTATTATAATTAATTTATAAACTATTTATACATTCATAGTATGCATTATATGCTAATTACCTAAAGCAAATTTAAATGTTAACATTTACTTTATTGAACACTTACAAATATTAAGGAAACAGACTGAATAATGTTTTACTTCAAATCTTCCTTCTTCTTACATTACCAGAAATATTCACAAGGATTATTCAGGAGTCTCTTATTCCCAAATCTACTCCATTGTCATGCATCGCTTTCAAGCTCAGACACAAACACACATTCTCAGTTTGCTTTCCTCATTTACTCACACACACTGCATAGTACATTAGGTAGTAAATATGTAATCCAGCCCAATTTCGAGTGACACGTTTCATTGGGTTGACTATATGTAATCCATCCACTGTTATTATTCATTACAATATTATAATTAATTTATAAACTATTTATACATTTATATTATGCATTATATGCTAATTTCCTAAAGCAAATTTAAATGTTAACATTTACATTATTTAACACTTACAGATATCAAGGAAAGTTTCAATGCTTTCATATTCTTACTTCAAATCTTCCTTCTACTTTTACATTACCAGAAATATTCACAAGAATTAGAAGTCTCTTATTCCCAAATCTACTCCAACGTCATGCATCGCTTTCAAGATCAGACACAAACACGCACTTCTCTGTTTGCTTTCTCATTTACTCACACACACTGCATAGTACATTAGCTAGTAAATATGTAATCCAGCCCAATTTCGAGTGACACATTTCATTGGGGGTGACTATATGTAATCCATCCATTGTTATTATTCATTACGTCATTATAATTCATTTATAAACTATTTACACATTCACATTATATGTTAATCACCTGAAGCAAATTTAATTGTTAATATTTACATTATTTAACACTTGCAAATATCAAGGAAGCAAACTGATTAATGTAAATTTCAATGCTTTCATTTTTTACTTTAAATCTTCTTTCTACTTAAATCACTAGAAATATTCACAAGGATTATTTAAGAGTCTCTTATTTCCAAATCTATTCAATTCAATTCATCTTTATTTCTAGAGCGCTTTTACAATGTAGATTGTGTCAAAGCACTTTACATAGAAGTTCTAGTAAATCTAAATTGGGCTGGATTACATATTTAAATTAATTTAAGTTGATGCATATTTAAATTATTTACATACAGTAAATCTACTCCAACGTCAAGCATTTCTTTCAAGATCAGACACAAACACGCATTTCTCTGTTTGCTTTCATTTACTCACACACACTGAATAGTTCAATATGTAATCCATCCATTATTATTATTCATTACATTATTATAATTAATTTATAAACTATTTATACATTTATATTATGCATTAAATGCTAATTTCCTAAAGAAAATTTAAATGTTAACATTTACATTATTTAACACTTGCAAATATCAAGGAAACTAACTGAATAATGGTAATTTCCATGCTTTCATATTCTTACTTCAAATCTTCCTTACTTTTACATTACCAGAAATATTCACAAGGATTATTCAGAAGTCCCTTATTCCCAAATCTACTCCAACGTCATGCATCGCTTACATGATCAGACACAAACACGCATTTCTCTGTTTGCTTTCTCATTTACTCACACACACTGCATAGTACATTAGCTAGTAAATATGTAATCCAGCCCAATTTCGAGTGACACATTTCATTGGGGTGACTCAACTGGAACCTGCACGCTGAGAACCCAGAGATACTGCTGAAGATTTTATAACCATCGCTTAAATTCATAACTCCCCTTAAATTGAGCTCTTCTTGATTAGAACAGGCAGGTTAAATTTCACCAGCCATCTCTTGCTCCATATGAACCGGTCTGAAGTGTCTCTTTGATTTTATTTGGCTTTGAAATAATGGCTGGGGATAAGAAGTCAACCACTTTCCCATTGACACTTTCCCTGCAGGAGTATCACGTCTGGCAGGTTTTGGCCTCCTCCGGCCACTTCTGGTGCACCAGAGCCTCAAGATCCATTGTGAGCGAACTGAGAAACTTGGCATATTCGTATAACTGTTTACACTCAATGCACTTGAACGTTGCCAAACTAGCACTGTGGGGTAGCAGGTGGGGTTGAGCGCTGGCAAACTGATAAGCACATTGACCTGGACACAAACAGCCAGCGATCAATCCTGGAGCCAATGAAGCACACAAGAGAGGAGAGACGCGCTGAGGCATATCGTTGAATTATTGGACTGGCATCGAGACCAATCGGTGTGGTGTGAAAGCTAGCTAAACTGAAAATGCTCAAAAGCATGATCTGAATTTACAGGATCGATGAGGTTGAGCTTATTCAGCTTGCCATCATGATTAGCCCAAAACCAGGCCAGATAGAAGTCTTGTTATGTTCACTATAACATAAAAAGAATTCCAGCGTTATGCATGTAACATTTGCAGTATAAACGCTAAACATAAATTCACATAGATAGTATATGTTACGTCCTTTTAGATGTTAATATTAAACTAAGGGTATTTGACATAACGTATAATAGTTGAGTGTGTGTGTAACAAATGGAGGGAGAAAGAAACAACTTAAGAACCAAATATCACTGCAATTGTTTATTGCCCATACTTCCAGTGAAACCAGTGAAAATATATTATACTGTGAAAGAAAAATATTTACAATAAATAAATGATTAATTACCTGGGGGAAGAGGAAGTAGTTAGATGTGCTTAAATCAAAGAAAGCAATATAACAAAACTCAATAACTGTTTTCAACAAACTAAACTACATATGAAAAGAAAAACATGAAAAGAAACATCTTCAACGTACCAAACGTCTTAACTAAACATACTCAAAGCAGCACATTGTCCTGAACCTAGTGAACTAATACAAAAGATAAATCTCGGTGTTGTATATGTATATCGCGCGACTTACTCCTACAATCTCTCCGAGGTATCACTCAAATAAATCAGTTAACTGGACAAGTTCACAAACAAACCCATTGCACTTTCAGATCTCAAAACTTTAGACAAGAGAATTAAACACAAGCAAAACACATTCTCTCAGACTAGCCCTCGCAAGAGAGACTGTCCTCACAGAGATCCACAGAAAGAGTAAGAGCGAGAAGGAGCGAGAGATGGAAAGAGATAGAGAGAGAGAGATGGAGATCGCCATTGCAGTTTGGGCTCTGCTTTTAAACTCTACGCGACCAGCGATTGGTGGCGCAAACTCAGCGTCAGCGGCCAACATCATCAGCACAAAATGCGGATCCTCCAGTGCCGTTCGTACCTGTAACACACGCATGAAACGACACACCCACATACAAACAAACGCACACACATATCCAGAATACGTTCTGCAAGCGAACGTAACATATATGTTAACATTATATTGAAACATCTGCTTATATTTTCCAAAACAGCTCAGCACAGAGTTATGGGATCAAAAAAATATAATTCTATAAACATTTTTGTTTATTTTAAATAGGGGTGTCAAAATTAATTGTTCTTTTGATGCACCACGATGCAGTTGCGAACAATTCGGTATCAGTTCAGTAATAATCATAACCGGTTATTATGCACTGACGTCATTTATCATATATATGCGTTATATGTTGGTAGCTTACTATGGCGAGGGAGAAGACGGCAAGTAATTAAAATGCTCCGACTGCTTAAAAAGCAATTAACCGTGCACAACTCACTGCTCGTGAGTTTGCTGGACAGGGAAGTACATCAGAACCCAGCTCTCTCTCATTCTCTGTGGCCCCTTTGACCTGCTGGCGTGTTCGTGAGGTAACGTTTTATCTCCTCTCTTGGCTGTTACAACAATAACGTTTAACCCAGGCTCATTCTAAAAACGTAGTCCCTTGTACATTTCTGGAGACCGCAAAATACGTCGCAAGAGGTACTTATTTATGCAGTTTTTGTTTTCGCGAATCCACGAGAGGCCGCTGTGTGCTCTTTTTCATATCTTAAATTTATCTCGCGAGGTCCGTTCGCGCCCGCTGTTTTCACGTGAACCCACCAGAGGCCACTGTCGACCAAATGTCTGTCTGACCGGCTGACCAATCGACTGACCTACCCTCCTCCTTCCCTAAACCCAACCAATTTTTTTCAATTGACCTGCCCACCCACTTACTTCCCTAAAACCCAACCAGCGATTTACAAAACGCGTCCAAAAAAAGAAAAGCCCTTGTCTGATTTTTACCACGTTTTGGGATTTTACCACATTCTCACCCTGTTATTCACTTGTTCGTTTTATTTTTTGGATTCTGTTTTTGTCTTACCTGATTTCTGGACCCGCTCTTCCCCAGACTCAAACCCCGTCGTCATGGTCATCTTCTATCTGCTTCTCAAGTCCGCCGACGTACACGACGAGCTAACTGGACAAACTGGTTGCGGCGGGAAAGCCCTCCACAAGTGGTCAGCCGGTAAGCACGAAAAAGAACGGCGTCACACCGCCCCGTAGTGTTTGTTTAAAAAAATTAAATGCATACGTACCCCTGGCTACATAATTTGTGGTCTCCAAAAACATCCGCGGGACTACGTTTTCAGAATGAGCCTGTGTTGATAACAGTGTTTAGCGAGTTTTCTTCACCGCATCGCCGTCTATAATGGATCAGCTGTGATCGCCTCGGCCGTTTAACATCAGTGTGCCAAAAATAGCACAAAGGGCACATCAGAGCTTCTCCCGTCCCCTCAAACACCCTCAGGGTTACATTATCAGAATCAGAATCAGAATCAGTTTTATTGCCAAGTGTGCTTTACACACACAAGGAATTTGTTTTGGCTACAGAAGCTTCCAGTGTACATAAAGTGACAACACAAAATAATAACAAAACAAAAAATTAAAATAAAATAATAATAAAAAATGATGAACATTAAACAGATGCGGTTAGTGAAGAACCCTGGATGTTGAGTTGTATGTACAGATTGTTATAAATATACAGGTTATAAGGTGCTGTGTACAAGTGCGAATGTAGAGAGTATTGCATTGTATATTGATATAAGGTGCTGTGTACAAGTGCGAATGTAGAGAGTATTGCATTGTATATTGATATAAGGTGCTGTGTACAAGTGCGTATGAGAAAAAAATTGCACATATTTATTGCACAGTAGGGGAATATTTAACTGTTCATAAGGTAGACAGCCTGAGGAAAGAAACTTTTCCTGTGTCTGGCTGTTTTTGTGCTTGGTGCTCTGAAGCGCCGACCAGACGGTAACAGTTCGAACAGGTAGTGTGCTGGGTGTGAGGGGTCCAGAGTGATTTTGCGAGCCCTTTTACTCACTCTGGAAGAGTACAGTTCTTGAAGTGTAGGAAGGGTTGTGCCAGTGATTCGTTCAGCAGTCCGGACTATTCGCTGTAGTCTACGGAGGTCGGTTTTGGCAGCTGAGCCGAACCAGACGGTGATTGAAGTGCAGAGGATGGATTGGATGACAGCTGAGTAGAACTGTACGAGCGGCTCCTGTGGCAGGTTGAACTTCCTCAGCTGACGAAGGTATTATAATAGTATTAAACATATTATGGTTTTTAATGTATTTGCTATCAAGTAAATCGAGCCTTGGTTAGCAGAATTTATTTTTTAGAAAATTGTACATGTAAAAAAAATGTTGTTCATTGGTATTTTCTTACTTTTGGACCTCATTGTACATTTCATTCCAGCTTAGCATTCTGATTTCACAAGGTTTTTTTGTCAGCAGTGCTTGAGTGCCCAATTAGAGGAAATTGGAAGTCCACTTAAACTCATTATGGTGTGCTGGGATGTCGATCGTCTAGCTGTCAAAACACCAAATATATTATTTCACATATTTCAGAGGATAGAGAACTTAGGAAAACATGGATTTTTTTAAATGAGATGAGACATAGGATCTAAGTTTTAAGTATGTTGGATTGTCTAAAATACATACTGGTCATTAGGGGTGCACATTTAATCAAAATTGAAAGCTTAATGTAGAATTGACGAAGGAAATGTAAATGGTTAGCTAATTTGATTCTTATGAAAATGTATGATTTTTAAAAGGATGCGTGCCCTAAACCTCAGTGAATACTTATCTTAGAGACATTAAAGTCAGCAAATTTCCTTGCAAATATACACATATTTTATTTAGACGATACAATATCCTTACCTGAAATTTAGATCCCATATCTTGTCTATTTTAACAAGCCATGTTAGTTATAAGTTATTTGTTCTTTGATAATTGGACATTGTAAAATGTTACGTTTTGTATGTTCTGGATGATCAACATCCTGGCACAAAACAGTATTCACACAACACACAAATAAATAAGGCCTAAAAAGCTTTATTGACATGCAGTACAGAGGAAAGGCTCAGTGGGCTGCTAGTTATATAACTAAATGCAGTTTCCATATACTTTCATGTCTGCTCATGCATCAGAGAAAGACATCATCCTCATCTGGGTGAGAGTGCTGGTCTTTTATGCTTCTCTTTCAATTCCTTGACGTTACCAAAGATCAAAGACCTAGTAAAGATCTTTTATAGGTACAATAGGGTCCAAAAATGGAAGCCATGAGTGAAAACATTGAACAATAAGGTTCATTAACAATTAATGGTAGCGATATTGAACAATGAATGATTATTTTATAGTGATTATAAATTGTTAATACAGTTATTGTTTGCATACTCTTTAATGCACCACCATTCTAATATACAGTATACAGCTAGAAAATAAAGATCACTTGTTAATTTGCATTTGCAGAATGCTCATATGATATGATGTATTTTTGACTGGATTTATTTTTCTCAATAATGATTTATTGATTTGACATACTGTTTAATCATATAATTTAATATACACTTTTAAAAGTATCTGTTATTTATGGTTATGATTTGCATTATGGGACCTTGATCTCTTCTCTGTCAAATTTTGATGTTGAAAATTCAACTCTACAGTTTAACAAAGTGACTTTTATTGACATTTTAATAGTTTGAAATAATATTATGTGTAATAAATAGAGAAATAAGTCTGTAAAATAACAGAAAATGTACTGGGAGTTTATTATAAGGTTTTTGTACTGTAATATACAACACCAACCCAGACAATATATCACTTTAAACTAGGGCTGCACAATATATCGTTTCAGCATCCATACCGCAATGTGCACATCCACAAGAGTCACATCACAGGATATGCAATGTTGAGTTATGATTAAAGCTGACAAGGAGAAACAGTTCAGAGCACATGAGAAGTGAACTATTGCAAAGTTTAACTATAACGGAGTAAAAAAAAAATTATTTGCACGTGTTTTAATTTTCCTGACAGAGTTCAAAGCATTCAGGCACATGTAGTTTTATTTAACAAAGAATGCGTTTATTGAATTATTTATACAGTAAAGACTATTGCAGTGTTATTTTACATTGAGTATTCAAATTCTGTACAGTGCTCAGCATAAATGAGAACACCCCATTTTGAAAATGAATATTTTTATCCATTTTTCAGTGAATATGGGTAATATACTATATATTGGTGCATTTAAAACAAAACAGATTTATTAAACAGATATATTTATTAAAATAATATTTTAATCACAGAACATCTTTAGAAATGGAAAGATAAGACAATTAAATTAATTCAAAATATTGCAAATAAATAAATAAATAAATAAATAAATAAATAAATAAACAAATAAATAAATAAATAAATAAATAAATAAATAAATAAATAAATAAAATACAAACTACATTTCAACAAAATTATATATATTTTTTTGTTTCTCTTGATTTTTGCTATTTTTGAAAAAGTAATATTTTCCCTAACATATAAATTTGGGCTACTAATTTTTAAACTGTTATTGTGAGTTATTAGATAAGCTCCAGATTTGGCTTCAGTACTGATTAAACTAATGTATATGCACAATTATAATATTGTAAAGCATAGAAAATGTTAATTTAAATGAAAGATTTGTGGAGGGTGTACTCATGCAGTATATGCCGAGCTCTGTTTGTGATTGCCCTAAACACCATAAAACACTACTATTATCAAACTCCTGTCTTTCCTCTTTTGTATTTATCTATGTTTGTAATGTGTTTATATTACATTTTATGCATAATTAACTTCCCCACAGACTAGGGTATATGCAGAACTATGCTAAAGGACTTTTAATTGGTCAGTAACCCGGGTTAAGCATTTCCGGTGAACTCTACGCCATTGCAAGATCGTTTTTTTTTTTAAATCAGTGATCTCCACTGGCTGAGTGATATCCGGAATAAAGCGGGTCTCGGATTGTACAAGAAGCGCTGCATTAAATTACATTTTTCCCAGCCATGTCTTTAAAATATGAACATTTATTTTACCCCATTATATTCAATGAAGCTTCTGCACTAGCCTGCCGATCCTGACGGGCGCGTGTGAGTAAACGACTTTTTGTCTCATTTCACGCTTCAACAACTAAATGAATGCCAAAGTCTATTTAACTGATTGTATTTGAATTACATTACACCATTGATGCTGCAAAAGGAACCGTATAGAATGTAAAAAAAAGTCACATTAACCGTTCACCGGAAGTTTATCAGTATGGGAAGAAGCACTAGCTCTGCATATACCCTATTATCCCAATCAAACTAATTTAATAAATTATTTCCAAATAGCAGTTTTCAAGTCATCTGGTGAAATTGTACATACAGTATATTGCAATATGTATTGCAGGACAACTAAATATCGTAATGATTTTTTCAATATCGTGCAGCGCTACTTTCAACTATTAAAAGTGTTAATAAAAGTAACTTGTTTCAGCTTTTCAAGGTTAAAAGTTGTTGGAAGAAAGATCAAGGTCCCATAATGCAATTCAAAAGCATAAATAAATATTAAATAAAACATGAATCACAAAATATGGAGAACTGCTAATTTATGGATATTTTTTACATTGTAGTTATTAGTTACATAGTGATCTTTTTCTCTCGATAATGATTTATTTAAATGCCATATCTTGTATATATTGTTCTATCATATCAGGGCTTCCCACACATAAACTTTATTTGGGGCGGGCCGCACAAGTATATTAACGCCCCTCCAAGTATATTGGTGACACTTTTTAAACTATTATAATCATTCTTTTACACTCAAGATAATCAAACATCCGCGATGAATTAACCAGTGGAAAATCTTCTCTCACCCTACACGTTTCGTACAGCTTTTGTGTGTGCGCGAGAATCATCAACACTCACACAGATAATTTTTCATGCTCTGCATTAATCCACAGAGATGCGCCTTTTTGGGGGCTTAAGTTTGCGTTCGGCTGTGGTTTGTAAATCTCATAAAATGTCCGGGATTTGACTTTTGCTTTTGCTTTCTAAAGCTGTCATACATTGTATGCGTTTTTGCATTACCTGTTTATTTAGGTCTATTTTTCTCTTGGCTTCGGAGCTAAAAGTGCGCACACAGCCACAAGAGTGAGCAAGAGAAACATTAAGTAATACATTCTTTTATCTAAACGACTCATAAAAACTTTACAATATTCTTGGAGAGGGACGAAATGACATCTAAACTGGCTGCAACATATACAGTTGAAGTCAGAATTATTAGCCCCCCTTCGATTAAAAAAAAAAAAATAACCTGTTAATTTTTTACTTTTTAAGATATTTCCCAAATGATGATTAACAGAGCAAGGACATTTTCACAGTATGTCTGATAATATTTTTTCTTCTGGAGAAAGTCTTTTTTTGTTTTATTTCGGCTAAAAGCAGATTTAAAATTTTTAAGCACCATTTTAAGGACAAAATTATTAGCCCCTTTAAGCTATATTTTTTTTCGACAGTCTACAGAACAAACTATCATTATACAATAACTTGCCTAATTACCCTAACCTGCCTAGTTAACCTAATTATCCTAGTTAAACCTTTAAATGTCTCTTTAAGCTGTATAGAAGTGTCTTGAAAAATATCTAGTCAAATATTATTTTACTGCCATCATGGCAAAGATAAAATAAATCAGTTATTAGAAATGAGTTATTAAAACTATTATGTTTAGAAATGTGTTGAAAAAATCTGCTCTCCGTTAAACAGAAATTGGGGAAAAAAAATAAACAGGGGGGCTAATAATTGAGGGGGGCTAATAATTCTGACTTCAACTGTGTGTACACCATTAGAAATGGTTAATCAGATAAAACCAGAGATATTGTCTGTTTTAATTCCTTTTTTTTCTGTCATTTATTTCTTATATGCTGTATATTGTATTAATTTGATGATATAATGCATTACACATTTTATACATGTACTAAATGCTTTGGCAATACTGTACAAAATGTCATGTCAATAAAGTAACTTGAACTAGAGAAAGAAAGAGAGCAGCTTTTACCAGTGGGTTCACATGGCTCTTGAATAGCATACAATCAGGAGAAATAGATTTCTTTTTTTTATTTCAACAGCCTTAAAAAAACCGTTAAACCAATGAAAAGAAAAAGTGTATAACAGTGTCATAATAAATAAAAATATTGTTAGAAATCACATTATTTTTTGTTTGTCGCATGTACAGTAGTTAACCATTTATGTGGCATGGATAAAAGGTGTTTCAATCCGGCTACCACCTAAAGTATATTTCAAGCCTGTGGCATGCCCGCAGCCAGCCTGGTGAAAGGTGGTTCTTTTTTCTCCAAAAGTGGACATTTTTGCAGTTATTTGCCTCATTTTCTATTTAATTATTAGATTTAAATACTGCATTTTAATGACATTTTAAGCCCTATTCTTTTAGCTGAGTTGGCTTGTTGGTGGGTTGGAGAGTCATCATAACCAATCTTTTTGATGTACCAAATATTTCCTAAACATTTTGAATAAAATAAATTTTGAAAATAATACATACTTATTTTTAAAATACAATATAATTACACCATATATCATTAGAAAAAAGTATTAAATTAAAAACTGTATTCTGTTGTCATTTATTAGGCAAATAAGCACATTCAACCGTCCTCAGTCAGAATTTTCAATAAAATAATATTTGTCTATAACAAATGTTTTCTCTATTTAAAAACAATACAGTGGTAAAAGATTACATTAGATTGTGTGTTTTCTTGCACAGCTGGATGTTGGACTCCAGCAAAAAATATTTGTTAGCATTGGCCAAAACTAATTAGCTGAAGTCACACCGAAGCTACACCCAACAGAGGATTCCGCTTGGTCTTAACGCCTTTTCGATGGGTTATTTTCACAATTTATGATGGCATAGCAGTCAAATTAAGCTTGTTATGGCACAAATGTTAGACCTTTGTCAGTGTGGGGTGGGTCTTTCGAACCACCCGAACCCCCTCTGGCTACGAGCCTGTGTGGGAAGCACTGCATATCTTTTTTTATACATATCAAATACCATACAAAATGGACTATGTATCACAGGAAATCATGGAAATCAATATCACAGGCAAATATTGCTTCTTAATAATTAATATCTGACCCTGCTGAACATTCTCTCAGGAATAAATGACATTTTAAAACAGATTAGCTGTAATAAAATTTCACAATATTACAATTCTCACCATATTTGTGATCAAATGGAGCAATGGTGAGCAGAAAAAGCTTTATTAAAAATTATGCATGTCATACATGTTTTTCATTGGTGTTGTTCTGAAGCTTCTGGACCCTGCTGTACATGTTCACTTCAACTTACCAGTCTCAATTTACAAGGATACTTTGTCAGCAGTGCTTCAGTGCCCAATTAGAGGACTTTCCCTTCAATAAATTGCCTGAACTGATCCCAAACTACTAAAACACTGCCTGTGGCATCAATATCTGAAGACAAGACAGTCACCAGTAATTGTTCTTATGTGCTTTTGTGCCTGTTCCCGCATTTACCACCTCAGATATGATTTAACATCAGCCAAATCTTTACTGAAAGCTTTTTTTGCTGTGTTTTTATTTTCTAACAAGGGGAACGCTTTGTCCCTTTCTCTGAGAAACTAATTGATTGATTAAATTACCATCTAATCATGGTAATTTAGGAACCTGACACATCTTGTTCATTGCCAGAGATGCTCAGATAACCACTAGCTTGTTACAATTCTTGATGGATTCAAGTAATAATTGCAAGCTGCTTCCCCGGTGACAGCTTCTATGTGAAATTGCTGTTGACTTTAATGCAATTGCTTTTTGCTAGCAAAGTGTCATAGGTTATACTTAACATGATATGATGTGATAATTATTCGCAGATAAATGTTCGCTTCACTTTAATATCGAACCGAATACGGTGACAAGCGTGTGCGGGTGTGAAAGTGAAAGAATAGTCATCAAATAAACATCCAAAATACATCTATATTTAAGTAAGTGAGGCGGATGTCTTCAACATTTTAAGTTTCTAAGTATGTAAGTATGTTTCTAAGTAACACATTCAAGTTCATGATAAATACTTAAATAAGTCTTAATTTCCATTTGATCTTTTAATATTAACAATTTTTTTAGGACTGAGTTATCAAGAAAACAAATCCTTAAGATATGATCATCATGTCACAATTCCATGCATCACAATATCATAGATTAGACTGCATCTGAAAACAGATTAAACAAACAGATAAAATTCAGCGTGTCCATAACGAAGCAAATCTTTTGGTTCAAATTCAATTTCTCTTGTGTCCCACAGAAATGGCTTTGACCATCAAGTTTGCCTGTTTGTGCTTATTTACCTTAATTATTGATTTGCAGAACATGCTATGAATGCACAAAATAAAAGCATTGATAAAAAGATCTAAAATACACAGTCATGGCAACAAATTTTGCCAGTACTTCTTTAATATTATTACTACTAAAACTAATATTTCTCTAATCATAATTTGAAGTATATGTGTAGTTATATGTAAATAATATCCAGTTATTTTATTTTATTTTATTTTATTTTATTTTATACATTTTTTGTTTAATTTAATTATATATATTTTTTTATATTTTATTTTATTTTATTTTATTATTATTATTTTTTTTTTATTTTATTATTTTATTTATTTATTTATTTTTATTTTATTTTATTTTATTTTATTTTATTTTATTTTATTTTATTTTATTTTATTTTATTTTATTTTATTTTATTTTATTTATTTTTTTTGTTTTATTTATTTTTTTTATTTTAGTTTAGTTTAGTTTAGTTTAGTTTAGTTTAGTTTAGTTTAGTTTAGTTTAGTTTATTTCAGTTTATTTTATTTTAGTTTAGTTTGTTTTATTTAATATTTTTTTTTGTTTAATTAAATTTTTTATTTTATTTTATTTTATTTTATTTTATTTTATTTTATTTTATTTTATTTTATTTTATTTTATTTTATTTTATTTTGTTTAATTTTATTTTATTTTATTTTATTTTATTTTATTTTATTTTATTTTATTTTATTTTTCATTCTGTCATGCCACATTATCTTTCATAAATTAACCCAAAGCAATGCTTTCTTTTCTATCACTGGAGCTCAATTATTACTATTCCTTTTTATTATAATTATATTCATTACAATGATATTTTACAATATTGCTAGAAATGTAGCATTGGTTAAACCACTTTAAAATCCAGTTTTGGAAAACATCTTAATTATTTAACAATGTTTATGGGCACTAACAGGAAAACAAAAGTATTGTATTACTTTAAAATAATATCAACATATCATTAATATTAATCTATCTGTGTATGTCTGTCCGATTATATTTAACTTTAAACCATCAATACTGATTGCACAGAGATACCTTAACACAAACACAAGGATTTGAGGCTTGCATTCATTTCCACTATGACAGCAATAAACTATGCAATTCCACATCTCTGTAAAAACGGACATGCGGTGAATTTTCTCACAGTATTTATAGAAACCAGATTTCCACAGCAGCACTAGTGCATTTTAGAGGGTGTATTAAGGATTTATGCTCTTATGCTTTCAACGAACCACTCCAAACAGGGGTCAAAACAGGGTCACTGATATCACAGGGGGACTCCGTATTCCACAAAATATTTATTGTAGCCACTCTTCATCTAAAAAAATATATATTTTCAATTTGTTGCACACTTACATAAGGCATATAGTTGAGGTCAGAATTATTGGCCTTCCTGAATTATTAGCCCCCTGTATATTTTTCTCCAATTTCTGTTTAACGGAGAGAAGATTTTTTCAACATATTTCTAAACATAATAGTTTTATTCACTCATTTCTAACTGATTTCTTTTATCTTTCCCATGATGACAGTACGTGATATTTCACTAGATATTTTTCTAGATATTCATACAGCTTAAAGTGACATTTAAAGGCGTAACTATGTTAATTAGGCAAGTTAGAATAATTAGGCAAGTCATTGTATAACAGTGGTTTGTTCTGTAGACAATTTGTAGGAAAAAAAATATTATTTATTTATTCATGTTCTATAAACTCTAGACCAGGGATGGGCAAACTCGATCCTGGAGGGCCGGTGTCCCTGCATAGTTTTGCTCCAACCCTAATCAAACACACCTGCTTGTAGCTTTCTAGTGATCTTAAAGACACTAATTAGGGTGTTCAGGTGTGTTTGATTAGTGTTGGAGTAAAACTCTGCAGGGACACCGGCCCTCGAGGATCAAGTTTGCCCATGCCTGCTCTAGACACAACCTTATTCGGTACAAAGCATCACACAGATGTCACTATTCTAAAACAAAGCTTAGTAAATTCCATCCCTCGTTTTTCCCCACATGCGACAAGTGTAAAGCTGCTAAGGGTTTTTTGGTCCTGTGTTCAAATTCAGATTTTTTGTTTCGAAATATTTCAGTTCTCTGCTAAGGTTTACGATTGTGTTTTACTCTCTGACCCTATGATAGCAATTTTTAGCTCGTCAGATTTTCTGGAGACTTTCAACCGAAATATACCAGTTCAATATGGCATGATCATAGCTAAAAAGTTATCATTTGTTTCTGGAAGAAAGATGTTCTGACTGGCATCTTGGACTTACCTCAAGATTTATATATACCACTTCTGGGAACTCTGCGAAATTTGATTAAATGTAGGATCCAGTCTTAAGTTGTTTTTACTATCTCTCTTTACATCCATTGCTGTGTCTTTTTGTCGGTCATTTATGTCCTGTATGTCACTATTTTCCCTTGTTTCATGCTTAATTTTACATTTTGCACAGATTATTGTCTCACGATGGGTTTGTCTGTCTGTTCCTTGTTTTTCTATCTCTGCAAAAAAAACAAAAAATTAAAAACTGCTTTTATTCTAGCCAAAATAAAACAAATAAGACTTTCTCCAGAAGAAAAAATATTATAGGAAATACTTTGAAAAATTCCTTGCTCTTTTAAACATCATTTGGGAAATATTAAAAAAAAAAAAAAATCACTTTAACTGTATATCTATTTTTATTTATTTATTTATTTATTGATTGATTTATTTATTGATTTATTGATTGATTGATTGATTGATTGATTGATTGATTGATTGATTGATTGATTGATTGATTGGCAGGTGATGAATCTACTACCTGACTGACTTGCTTCGTATCTCCAGCGAGGGGAGTGGAACAGTCCCAGACCACAAGCCTCCATCTGTCTCTTCTGGATTCGCGCTCCAGCTTGTGAGCATCGGAGCCCTGGATCTCTTGTCTCTCACCTCCCCTTTTTCCTCTGGACCTTGACGTGGGAACAGACCGTAACAGATCGCCCAATGCTGAGGAGGAACTGCCTGCTGCTGTTCCTGTGCTTCCTCTTTGAGCAGAGCTCCTGCGCTCCCTTCCAGAGCAGGCCAGGCCAAGAGTGGCCCCACAGCCCGACGGGGCCAGCGGCGGCAGGGAGGAATGGAGGTTCCAGAGGATTCCAGAGGGTCAAGAGGGGCTGGGTGTGGAACCAGTTCTTTGTGCTGGAGGAGTACATGGGCTCCGACCCGCAGTATGTTGGAAAGGTAAGAATATATTAATTAAGTTAATTGCAGTAGGGCGTCAGCCGTGGCCTAATGGCTGTGGCCTAATGTTCCGGGTGTGTGTGTGTGTGTGTGTGTGTGTTCACTGCTGTGTGTGCGCACTTGCAAAGAAGTTGAAATTCCAAGTTACAAATTCCAAATGCAGAGCACAAATTCCAAGTTCACCATACTTGGCCAAAATTTTTATTTATTTATATATTTAGGGCTGGGTGACATCACAAAAACCTCATATCACAATATGAGTCATCTCCGCAATATATTTATATCACAATATAGTACAATTTTTATAAATTCAATCTATTAATTGTTTCTATACACTTGTGTAAAGAAATGAAGACTTTGCCATGGCCTAGTCAAAGTCCTGACCTGAATCCAATTGAGATGCTGTGGCTAGACCTTAAAAAAGCAGTTCATGATGGGAAATCCTTTAATGTTTTATGGTATTTATTGAGATAACACATCAATAATGATAATTTATGTGTATCCACTTGAAAAACAAAACAAAAGTCCTGTTTTTTAAAGGTGTATTACAGTATTTTTTCGATTTTTAAAACCAAAGTAGGTGTTTTTGAGCACTTGTTATGTGATAAAAAAAATAGATAGACATGACAAACATGAAAATAACTGTGGCAACATACTTTTTATTAGTGTTCTTTCTGGGTAATTTTTAATAAACAATAATGTATGTTTGTAATGTCATGCTAATCCAGAGTACATAGCCTTTATCATGGTGTATCATACGATAAAATTGTGTGATTTCTTCCTTATTTCATGATCCCAAAAAAATTATTAGTTAAAAGTTATTTCAAACACTTGACTGATGTTATGAAGTGAATTTTGAGTAGAAGGGTCAGAATTTTATTTTATTATTAATTATTTTGTAAACAAACTTATGCATAACTGTATGAACCACATGCTACTTTAGTGCATTTATTCATCACACAAAACATTTTTTCCTCACACTGTACAGCTCTGACCAAGCCAGTTCCTGAAAAGGTTCCAAGGCTGTTAAAAGTACTCCACTTAGTTTTAAGAGTGTGCCTGTCACAGTCAATAGTGAATAATAAGCGTAACAGCTTTCAGAAGTCATACTGTGCTGAGCCAAAGTTAGTCCCCTTTGCATGGGATCTGTCTGCTTTTAATTTAATCCAAACCCACTCTTTATATTCGTTGGTCTAAATTAATTAACATATTCCATTCGGTATTAAAAAGAACTCTGAGGCTCAGTTTCTTAACATTGCCTGTTAGAAGACAAATCAAAAGCACTTGATAGATAAGAAACCAACTAGATAGAAATTACACACACATTACTGTATTCTAATCTGCACTTTCATTATATTTTAAACATGTAAAATATGTGCTATAAATCTGTGTGCATAATATTATTTTGTATTATGCATTAATTGAAGTTTACGCTTATCTCAAAATACTGAAAATGTGTTTCATTGATTTATTTTTTATTTATTTATTTATTTGTACAATTGTCAAAGCAAATATGCTTTAAATGTAGTAGTTTGGCTGCTTTCATCTGCTACAATGTAAAAAGTTGCATTAACAGTTGTCTGGAGCTTGTGGTACAGGAGGATTTTTGTTTTATTTATACCTTCATGTTGCATTTTGGGACCTTTATCTCTGTTTCAAGGAATTTAGATTTTTTTATGTATATTATATACAGTTTAACCAAGAAAAAAGTAAAAGTATTATTATTATATATATATTTTTTTTTTCTGTTAGTTATTTCTCTTGATTGCAATGCTATTTGTGGGATGGCATGGACTTTGGCACCACTGGGGGTGGGGTGGGTGTTTTTATGGGTGGGCTGGGGGGGTTGAGGACTGGATCAAGTTTTGTTTATCGAAAGAAAATTGTGAAGATGCTGTGAAATTTTATCACAAAAAAAAGAATTATTGTGTTGTGAAAAAAAATATATAATTGTGGATAGACGAATAGAGCATCGTCAATGCACACTGATGCACCGAGATTTCGAATTGAACCGAATTGCTGACATGATGATCGTCACCGAACCAAACCATGAGACCAGTGAAGATTCACACCCCTATTTCTTATAGATTTTTTCTTTGTTAAACTATTTATAATATACATAAACTTTATATAATACAGGCGACGCAGTGGCGCAGTAGGTAGTGCTGTCGCCTCACAGCAAGAAGGTCACTGGTTCGAGCCTAGACTGGGTCAGTTGGCGTTTCTATGTGGAGTTTGCATGTTCTCCCTGTGTTGGCGTGGGTTTCCTCTGGGTGCTCCGGTTTCCCCCACAGTCCAAAGACATGCGGTACAGGTGAATTGGAAAGGCTAAATTGTCCATAGTGTATGTGTGTGAGTGTGTATGGATGTTTCCCAGAAATTGGGTTGCGGCTGGAAGGGCATCCGCTGCATAAAACATGTGCTGGATAAGTTGGCAGTTCATTCGGCTGTGGCGACCCTGGATTAATAAAGGGACTAAGCCGAAAAGAAAATTAATGAATGAATATAATACAGACTATATATATTGTTTAGGCGATTCATTCCGCTGTGGCGACCCCAGATTATTAAAGGGACTAAGCTGAAAAGAAAATTAATGAATGAATGTATTGTTTAAACTTGTTTAACATAAAAAATGTCAATGCAAAGATCAATAGCTCATGATGTATTGTGAAATTGTAAAGAAACACAAACTAATTTAATAATTTAAGTTAATTAATTGATAATGTTTACAAACAAATATAGCAATTATAAAGTAATTTTGTATGCATAAATGCTAAATACAGCAGAAATCCACCCACAGGACAACACAGACAGGACCACGTTGCCATAAATTCTAATAATGATGCAGCTGACAGGTCAAATAATGCAATTCTTATTATTATATTGCATGTACAAGAATCTGTCATGAGGTGAAAATTGGCTTTTAGCATGATGTACACATTTTTGTGGAAGACATGTACGCACTGACAGTGATCTTTAATCACAAAACATTCATTTTCAGCAGTGCGTTTCTAAACATACGGTCATAACAACACAACACCAAGCTGGAATCTAATTTTTATGCAAAAAAGTGGCGCAGCCTTCCAAAGAATATCGCCTTCAGCGGATCATAACCCGACCTGATCTTTCCACACACTTATCAAGTAAAATGAGACATTTCAGTATGAATATTATTTCACATTAGTGAGGATTCATGGCTGGTGGGGTTTGCCTCCATGTCACTGTCACCATCGTTCTCTTCTTTTTTTTTTAACAAAAACATGCAGACATGTGGAGAGGAAGAGACTAAACAAATCTCTCAGAGTGAAGTTCCTTCTTAGTAGTGATTAGGGCTCCATTTTTGTGCCAAATTCATCTTAAAACAGATGGCTTGGTCCCCCTGCTGAGCCAGGCATGATCCGAACACCTCACTTTATCTAACATTTAAAGAGGATTTTCCCTCTAATGAAGTATGAACTTCTGCCCTTCACGCTTTACCCAGTTTTAATGGAACAAATCACCTGATACTTCCTATATGTCACTGCAGGTGGAAGGAAATGACATATTATATTTAGCATTTGCTTAACATTTTTTTTTTTTAACTACCGACAGGTTTCCGAGAACCGGATTTTCCTCACTTTCTGCAATAGCTGTTTCATTATCTGCCTAGCAAATGTGAATTTACCTAAAAAACAAAGGAAAATGAATGCTCAAGGCCACAACACATCAGCAGGCATGACTTGAGGCACAGATGAATTCTTTTCCCACATTTGGCAGCGTCTGCTTTGCATACTTTTCAGAGTGGTGTGCGTAAGACGTCTTAATCAGGACAATGAGGCAAAATACCAGCAAAACTGATTAGCATAATGCTAAATAAATAAACACGGTAATGTCGCAATTCACATTCAACGAGTTACAAGACCATAGCAGATCAGGGCTGGGGTTTAGAGGTAAGAGGAAATCCAAGGAAGCTTTTCTTTGTTTTGTTTTGTTTTTTTCCCTCTCGAACCAGGGACTGGCTTTGTCTATTTTGGATTAATAAATGCAAGACTCTCCTAACGTTTGTTTACTGCTGTGTGACAGAGAGAAAGAGTGTGGGGGGATCAGTTGTGTGCCATGGTGTCAAAGGAATAAACAAAATGAAAAAAAAAAGAGCGGAAAGAACAATGCTTGCATTTCTGTAGGCTTCCTAGTCTGGCATAAAGTGCACTTGGGACTTTGTGTTGTTTCTTTGCCATGTCTATTATCTTTATCTAATCCTGTGCAAACTGCTTTTGTGAATGGCTGGGTAATTCTGGTGTAGCATGAAGAGCGAGGCCTGTCACAAACCACAACTGAACCTGTGAGAAAACACAGCTCAATGTGTTGCATTTGATTATAAAGAGACTGTATAGTACTGTTTATATAATTAGCTTATGTTATATTATATAATTGGGCCATCGTGGTGGCTCAGTGGTTAGCAATGTCGCCTCACAGCAAGAATGTTGCTGGTTCGAGTCCCGGATAGATCAGTTGGTATTTCTATGTGGAGTTTGCATGTTGTCCCTGTGTTTGTGTGGGTTTCCTCCGGGAAATGTGAATGTGAGAGTTTATGGATGTTTCCCATGTTGGATTGTGGCTCGAAGGGTATCTGCTGTGTAAAACATGTGCTGGATAAGTTGGCGGTTCATTCCGCTGTGGCGACCCTTGATAAATAAAGGGACTAAGCAGAAGGAAAATGATTGAATGAATGTATTATTTATTAGTTCATTCATTCATTTTTTTCGGCTTAGTCCCTTTATTTATCTGGGGTCGCCTTAGCGGAATGAACCGCCAACTTATCCAGCACGTTTTACGCAGCAGATGCCCTTCCAGCTGCAACCCATCACTGGGAAATGAATATATTATATAATATTATAGTAAACAATACATGTCGTCAACTATATAGTTCACATCAGAATGCTTTAGGAACCTCATTACAATGCGCTACAAAACCAACAACAACAACAAAAAACAATAACACCTCAACAAAAGCATAGCAACACATTTTAAACCAATTGGAACACCTCAGCAACCGCATAGCAACACACTATAAACAAACACCTCAGCAGCTGCATAGCAATGCATTATAAACCATTAACAACACATCTATTACATATTAATTAACACGAAAGAAATAAACCAGATATAATGGAAATTACTAATGTAATTAATATCAATGTAGGCTCATTCTGAAAATGTAGACCTATATACGTTTCTGGAGATCGCAAATTATGTAGCCAGAAGTACGTATGGCTGCATTTTTTCTTTGCTACCCAGCAGTATGATGTCGTTCTTTTCACGCCTGCTATCCGATTACCTCTGTATGGACGGTTTTCCTGCTGTTACCGGCAGGTGAGATAAAAACAGACGCTGAAAATGGTAAAAATGAGTTGAGGGCTTTTCTTTTTCTGGATTGCTTTTTAAAACTGTCGGTTGGGTTTAGGGAAGTGGGTGGTTGGGCGGGTCAATCGGTGCTTTTGAAAACACTATTGGTTGGGCTTAGGGAAGGAGGAGAGGGGCTCAGTCGATCATTAGTCAGTCATTCAGTCAGTCGAAAGTGGCCTCGGCGTGGATTTACATGAGAAGAGAAATATTTCATGCATTTTATGTGAAGCTGCTTTGACACAATCTACATTGTATAAGCGCTATACAAATAAAGGTGAATTGAATTGAATTGAATTGAATTGAATGCATGCAAGGATCGCTGGTCTCACTCTCTCACTCATTTTGTCCAAAAGCAACTATGCAGTGGTTGGCTGACGGGGTGCAGGAATTACTCTTATTACTAAGCCATACTTGCATGCTATTTCAGACTGAATATTTAGAGTAGCATAGTAAACAATATACACGGGTATATTATATACACGGGGAACACGGGTTGTCATTGTTAAAAAATGAACCAATGAGAATATAAACCAACTTGACCTCAGTAAAACAGGCTAGGTGTAATAACGTTATTTACATATGTTTTGTTGTTAAACTAAATAAAAATCTGAAAAAAGGAGTTCTAAAAACAGAAATATCTTGTCGTCTTTTTACATTACACTTGCTTCTTCTCCCAGTGCGTGTGTTTAAATGCTTAGGTCTGTTTAACTGACTATTTTAATTAAATTACATTATCTTTGCTGTTAAAAAAGGTACCTCATAAAACTGAAAATAGTCACATCAATCTTTCACCAGAAGATTTCAGTGGCTGAACAACACTTCTGTACATATAACCCATTTGTAACAACACAATCTACATAAGCTTTGCATGGCTAAAAGAGTTTTAAAGAAAAACATTACATGTCTAAAAGAAATACTTCAGCCATAAGCAAAAGTAACTCCAATATTGATTCAGGATTCAGCATTTGTTTTTACTGCTGTCTCTCTCTCATGTGCACATGCACACAAATGGTGGGTCTGCGTGAACGGGTGTGCAGTTGTACAAATCTACATTTGTTGTCAGACAGTATGCGCTACTTATCTGAATTATGGGAATTATCGGCCAGAGTAATTTTAATTTGACAAACTTTTTTTTATCTTATGCCTTACCCAGAATATAAAAATACATATAAATATATTAGACTATTTACTTTATTCATTACTATTGGAATGTAAAGAGACTTTAACCAGCACCTTTAAGGAAATAATAATATAAACAGTGCTAATTAAAACACTATTCAAGAGAGTATTGCATTTTACATAGAAATTAAGAAGAATATGCAATGTGTTTTAACAAACTGATACTTTTTATGTTCAACTTGATGTGAAAAAAATGACTAATGAAAGCTTAAAAGAATCTTTTATTTAAAAAAAGGGTTTAATATTTTATCCATTATGACACATATTATACAACTAGAACACTGCGTAACCAGAATAATCTCTCCTGTTTTTGTAGTGCTAGACATGAAATTTTGGTAGTGGAGACCAAATAGATATCCAATTTTATGAGATAACATTTTTACGAGCATAAAATATTCATTTCCAACAGAAGAGTTGATGGATTGACACATAATATGCAACAGCAGGCGGATGCATCTTTTTTCTTTCTTCAGTATGCATTTATGCAGAAGCTGTGAGCATGGGAAGATCACAGCCTCCAGATACTGAAAGAAACTCTAGAAGACATCAGCATTTTATCGTTTATTACGGAGAAATAAAAGGCTCAATGAGCCTTTGGGAATACCGCAACAAAGCCTCAATTCCGCAATTAAATAACACGCTACCGTTCCCAGACCTGAGCAATGCCTGTTCACACGAAAAAAAATGGCAATCCTTCTGCTCATTGTAAATCATGGTCTTTCTTTTCCTCTCCCTGTCCTGATTTAGCCTTTCAATCACCATTACAACCCCCTCTCGCTGTCACTTATGACCACCCACAATTCACCTCTTTCTTCAATCATCTGAGCTAATAACATAATAAAGACTATACATAATCTGCAGGACACCGGTTGGTGGGTTTAAGCAACTTTATAATGCAATATTATTTATGACATCATTAGCCAAAGTGCCATCAGTCAACCACGGTTTCCAACCTTTCAGATCTGATAGCTGTAATATTTAAAAAGGCAATGAAGCAATGTACAACTGTAATTTAAAAGGTTGTGCATCTGCGTGCCATTTTATGATGTTTCAAGTCAACATGAAATCAAAATTGACCCCATTTACTTTCTTTATGCACATTGCTGGTCTAATTTTTCATGAGTCATTGAGGCACACTATTCCACCTGCTTCGAATGTTATCACTCGATTGAATGGGCATTATTAGTGGTTATCAGCTTATAGATACAGGCCAGTAGGGGCCTTCTGTGCCTGTTATCATCCGTCCATATGGTTAATCAGATATAACTATAGAGAAGACTCCAGTTCCAGATCTGTTTTTACATTACTATGACAGTTGGGTTTAGGGTTGGGGTAGACGTTAATAAAAGACAATTAATGGGAAATGTAATAAATATATAAATAATTATATAAATAATTATATAAATATATAAATAATTATATAAATAATTCTCGTTAACTTCTGGCCGCAGCCGATTATAGCTGATTAACCATGTAGATGGATGATAACAACCTTCTGAGCCTACCAGTAGGTGCAGAAGGCCCCTACTGGCCCATATATATCAGCTGATAACCACTGATAACGCCCATTCAATCGAGTTATAACATTCGAATCGGCTGATTATTCAAAAGGAGAAAAAGGGGATTTGGATTGTTGCATCAATGTGGAACAACTTGCATCTGAAGCAACATTTTTTTAAACTTGTCTGAATCATTAAAACAAATGAAAAATAAAAACACATCCTTATAAAAGCTGACTACAAAACTCCCTCAGACCTGAATCATTGTCCAAATATCAAAACTAAATGTAGAAGTGCATTTTCTAGCCTTTAAGGCTTTCCACATATGAGGCTAAATAAAATGTATTAATTAATTAATTTGTTTATTTATTTATTTGTTTATTTGTTTGTTTGTTTATCTTTTGTATTTATTTATTTACTTATTTATTTAGTTATTTTCAATCAGTCAAGGCAAAATAGCACAAACAATATATCAATGTGAAATTAAAATTAAAGTAATGCAAATTGTTTATCTTTTCTTTAAGTATCTTTTGAAGTTACATACTTGAACAGTATAAAAGTTTATCTTTAATTTTGAGGGGGGGGGGGGTTTGTTTTATAGACTACTCATTAATAGAATCCGCTGTCCATTGTAGTATACAGACATATTTAACTCTAAACACACTTCCATGTCTAAATCATTACATTTGTATTTTTGACAACAATGTGGTAGATTTAATATATAAAAAAAAAATCTTTGTGCATTTTTTTTTTGTTTAATAATTTTTTTGTTAATTCTGCGATAAAGGGGGGATGTAAAATTGAATGACAAAAGTCCAACATCATGGACAGCAGGCTTTAAATGTGGGGAAATGCATTGTAAGTAAGTAAGTAAGTAAGTAAGTAAGTACGTAAATAAATGATTTGACATGTGATGTTGATTGTATTGCACTCAGGATCCCACATGGCATTTTTTATATCAATATTATTATTATGTTCTATAATCCAATCAGTTCTGAAAGAAAGGAAGGTGTAGAAAGGCAGTAAAAGCCCAGACAGCAGCTGAAATCTCTTAGTAGTTCTTCAGCAACCTCTGCCATTCATCATTGTAAATAAATAAAGCTGCTTCAGTCCAACATCTATATTACCAGGATGATGAAGATGATACCAGGGTGGACATTTCAGCAAGACCGTGATCCAAAACACAGCCAAGGAAAGTCTAAAGTGCTTTCAGAAAAAGAAAATCAAGCTGCAGAATGGCCCAGCCAATCACCTGACTTGAATCCAATAAAAAAAATACAAAATAAAGATCAGATTTGATAGATCAGAACCATCAGATTTTTTTACACTTTGTTGAAGTGTTTGAAAAAATCACACCTGAGTAATGCATGTAACTTCATTCTACATATGAGAGGTGTCTTTAAGCTGCTATCACACACACACACACACACACACACACACACATACACATACACACACACATATATATATATATATATATATATATATATATATATATATATATATATATATATATATATATACACACACACAATAGATCATTTTTAAATTGATTGCGTAAATTGAAAGACTCAAGGGACATAAAGGAGTTTAAAATTAATTTGATATTCTCAAACATATCATCTATATGTATTATACCAACAGCTGATTTTATAACGATTTGACATTTGAATGAAGTTGATTATGAAGTGATCCGTGACTGTGAGTCAAATCAGTCCTTCATTAGCAGTGATTCAGATGTATTGCTTTAGGTCAAAAAGTTGTGATGACTAATGAAATGTCTATTCACTAGGACAAATTATCATGTAGCCCAATTATCTTGTAAACTCAGCAAAATATAAATCATATTCAGGAAAAAAAAAAACCTTATTTACACTGATAAACTGTTTGAGGACTCAATAAAAGCATAATGAGTATTTAAATAATAATTAAAAGTATTTATGTATATATAATAATGTGAAGATTTCTTTAATCTGTTAAAATTTCACACAAGGGCTTATAATTTTGCAGTCAACTGCATATTTGAGATCTAGAACAAAGCATAAAGTAAAATGTTCCAATTAATCAAGCTTTAAAAAGCAAACATCCTATATATACACAATACATGCTGATTACAAGACAACTATGGATCTACATATATTTGAATTTCAATTGTAAATGCATCAGATTGAAGATGCAAAATGGCTGCAGACGGCATTTCATATTGACTCTAAAGCAGACGGAGCTTCTCAGAAAGTTAAGCTGGATCACGTTCACCTCATATCTGAGGATTTCAATCCCAGATGAGCACAAACGAATCATCAGGAGGCTCAAGCGGATCAAGGGTTTATACTGTGTTTACAAAGACGCAACCGACTGGGCTTTTTCTGTGTGTGTATGTGCGTCTCAACAAGCTTTGCCGAGAAAGATGGAGGAAACTGTATGTAGAGCGAACACAGAAGATCTGTGCCCTCAACAAAAGGTCTGATAAATGAAAAAAAAATCACTCAGCCTAAAGGAGATGCGCACAACGTTATCTGGGAAAATTTGAGAAGGGTATTTACAGACTCAATCCAATAATGGCAGATGGGAGAACTGCTCCAGATCTTTTGAAATCTTCCCATTCTCAGGTTTACCTGCAGAAATCATCTTTCATTCATCTTCACAGCACAATCTGTTCATAATCAACCGCTATCCAAACAGCTTTTTCAGCAAACCATTCAGCTCCTTCATTGCTGTCTGCCAGTGTTACTCTTGTGCTTTTTTTCTTAAAGAAAAGTTTACCACAAAAAAAACTTGAATTAAAATTAATTATTAAGTATTTTTAAGCAAGGATGCTGCAATTTTTACATTTATGACTTAGTTCATCCAAAAAATTACTTACTATTTACTCACTCTAATGTGATTAAGTTTTATTTATTTTTTCAAATATTTTAAACTGTAACCGTTTATTACTTCCTTAGTAAGAAAAATACAACACAGGCTCATTATGAAACCGTAGCCCTATATACATTTCTGGAGATCACGAATTATGTAGCTAGAGGAACGTCTGGCTGTATTTTGTCTTTAAAACGAACGCTACAGTGCAGTATGATGGCGTTTCATTTCGTGCTTACCAGCTTACCTCCCTATGGACAGCTTTTCTGCTGTTACTTGAGATGCAGAGTGGAGTTGACTTCAACAATGGGGTTTGAGTTCAGCAAAGAATGCAGGCAAGACAAAAACAAAAGCCAAACTAGGACTAGTTCGCAAAAGTAGGATTCGGACAAATCTCGATGTAGCGGAGAAACGGGGCATCATAGAGTCATAATGGACAGTTAAAATATGAAATGTTATGGCGAAGAATTTCAAATATGTAAAGTTTTTGAGTCTATGACTAGCGATTTAGGAGTTATTAGCACTAACGGGTTGATAAGCGCCATCTACTGTGCGATTTGGTCAGTTCATGGTATCTGAGTAGCGATTAACCATCTGACCAAGTTTCAAGTCTCTAGGTCTTAAGCAGGTCGCACACAGGATGTGCCGCTCAGCGACGCGACATGGCGCGCACATGACAGTTGAAAGTATCGCACACCAGACACGCACATTCCCATGTTATTTAAAATGAAACTTACCAGACGGCGCTCTGTGGTGCGGCAGAAATATGAACAGTGTTCTGAGTCATGGCTAGGCAGCACAGACAGTCAGCGACTTCTATCTTACCCTGATAGAAACCTATGTTAAGAATTCTAAAATGCATGGCACTGCGTGGTGCGATGCGTCACGTCGACGAACGGCACATCAGGTGTGCGACCCCCTTCATGGTTTTGTCTGCCGCTTTAGCATTACAAATACAATAGGGTTTCAGGACTATGTACACTACATTCCCCCTAAAAGTAAAATTAACAAGCAAATAACAGGCTAAGAATGTCGTAAAGGCTGAAAACATGGTAAATATCAGGCTACCATGAGGGCTTTTCTTTTTATGGATTGCTTTTTAAAATACTGTCAGTTGGGTTTAGGGAAGTTGGTGGGCGCTGGTCAATCGGTGCTTTTGAAAACACTATAGGTTGGGTTTACGGAAGGAGGAGGGTGGGTCAATCGATCGGTTAGTCAGTCAGTCAGTCAGTCAGTCAGTCAACAGCAGCCTTTGGTGGATTTACGTGAGAACAGCAGGCGCGGATGGCACTTGCAAGAGAAATTTGAAATCTGAAAAAGCGCACACAGCGAAGTGATTTACGAAAACAAAAACTGCAGAAAAACTGGTATAGCTCCAGGTATGTATTTAGCGCTCTCCAGAATTGTATATAGGGGTACGTAATCAATGAGCCTGGGTTGGAAAAACAAATGCTATGGAAGTCAATGTTTTTTTCTAAAAATATTCTGTGTTCAAGTGGATCAAGGTGTAAAAAATGACAATTTTTTTCGGTAACACTTTAGTTTGGGTCACAATTTATGCTTTTAAAAACTGGCTTATTACCTGCCTATTATTAGGATATTAACTGTTCATTAGTAGCTATATTGTATGCTTTTATTCTGTTTCCCTAATCCTACCCAAAACAGAAACCCAACTTCTACCTTACTAACTAATAATAAACAGCTAATTAGTAGTTTATTAAGCCGGCAGTGTTAGTTAATGCTTTGTCAATCCCATTAATTATGACTTAAATATATCCATGTTACCCATTTATTCATTTTTGGGTGAACTATTCCTTTAAGAGAAAATAAATGCATCAAAATAACCATAAAAGTACTAAAGTATATATATATATATATATATATATATATATATATATATATATATATATATATATATATATATATATATATATATATATATATATATATATATATATATATATATATATATATATATATATATATATATTAGGGCAGCACAATATATGGTTTCAGCATTGATACTGCAATGTCCGCAATAGTCACATCTCAAGATATGCACTGTTGAGTCTGAATTATAGTTGACCAGTAGTTACAGAACTGTATTTAATTTAATTTAATTTAATTACTGTGTTTATATGTAATTTATACAATTTAAGCACTTACTTAGAATGTTTCTAGTCCAAATGTCTACATTTCAAAGCAAAAACAAGATTATTTTACTTACCCCACTGGCAGATCAGTTGTTTGTTTTAAGGAAAAGCTAAAAATGTTGACCTATTTCTTCTGAAGGTGGAAACAAAACCATATTTTTGATATTTCTAGAAACGAGACAAAGCAAAGCAAGAAAAGCATTGTTTTGCATTGTGATTATTCAATCTGTACCTGAATGCTGTTAAACTCCACAGAAATATTCAAAGCATCTTTTGAAACTTTATTCATATCGCAATATTTATCGCAAAAAAAAAATTGCATTATCAGATTTTTTCAGTATCATGCATCTTCAGTAATGTATATTAATTTTATAATGCAAAACTTGTAATGCAAAGTCATTCAAAAGCTTTGTCTGATGAATAGGCAAAAATTTATGTCGCAGCATATGAGTATGCTCACAAATTCTAATAATGCATCTTGTAAAAAAGGCCATCTATTTTACAGCTTGTTTTCTTGGCTGACAGCTCAACACTTACTCGCTCCGATTGTGTTATTGACACCCACGTCCACCTCATTTCTCCCCACCACCTTTTCTCAGATTAATTCCCAGAAATGACTGCAATCTCATCTGTCTGAGCCAACCTATCATTAGCTCCCTGATCTTTTCAACATAACTTATAAAGACGTGGATCTGCACATTGGAGTCAAGAGAGGTATTTACCAGCAAGGCAGAAGCGAAAAAGACAAGATGTTTTAAGTCACATATTTGCAGTCATACCAGTATCAGAACTCTTTTATTTGCTTTTGTCTGTATCATAGGTGAGTCGGGGATTATTTCTAGATTGAGTTCACATAGCCAATGTCAAAAAATCCATCTAGTAGGGCTGCACGATATTGGAAAAATCTGTCTTTGTGATATTTAGTTTTTCTGCAATATATTGAGATATGATTACAATTTACCCAGGTGACTTGAATAGCTATATTTGTAAAGAATTCATTAGTTCAGACAGATTGTATTAGCATAAAATATAATTACAAACACAGATAAATATAATAGAGCAAAATATAAAATTAAAATAATCAGCATTTTAAAGTTTTTTTTTTTTTTTTTGGTGTACAGAAGTGTTCTTTGAGGATCATATGATTGCAGTTGAAGCAGTGAAGTCACATGGGAAGGTTTTTTTTAAATACCTCAACAACACCAAGAGCTTAAACCATCTTTAATTTAAAATTTCTAGTAAAAATGATTACAACTTGATTACAAGAATATGGAGATAAACTAAATGAAACATTGACAAATATTGTAATTCAAGGCAAATAACTGAAATATCAGCCTGATCTTACAAGGAAATGTAGCTATTTTACATTTTGTCAGTTTAGTGGCTAATTTATACAAAGTTTAGTCATATGAAAATGTACGATTTTAAAAAGGAGGTGTGGCACCCAACTCCTCCCCTAAATCCAACCGTCATTGAATTGAATTGAATTGAATTGAATTGAATTGAATTGAATTGAATTGAATTGAATTGAGACAACCAGCTGGGTCAGTTGGCATTTCTGTGTGGAGTTTGCATTTTCTCCCCGTGTTTGCGTAGGTTTCCTCCAGGTGCTCTGGTTTCCCCCACAGTCCAAAGACATGTGGTATAGGTGAATTGGGTAAGTATGCCAACATATTCTGGAATAGGTTGGCGGTTCATTCCGCTGTGGCGACCCCAGATTAATAAAGGGACCAAGCCGAAAAGGAAATAATGAATGTATGAACTGACACAAATTCGCACGAATCAGCTACTAAATCAAAAAGTTACGAATTGCCCTGAGATCGTGTTGGAAATACCAATGTTATCGCATGCTAATTCGGAACTTTTTGATTTAGTGGCATATTCGTGAATTTGTACAATCTTATTTGTATATTTCAGTATGATTTGCCAGCCTGATCTCACGAGAAAAGGTAAGTATTTTACGTTTTGTCAGTTTAGTGGCTAATTCGTACGAATTCGTACGAGTTCATTCGTACGAAATTGTATGATTTTAAAAAGTAGGCGTGGCACCTAACCCCACCCCTAAACGCAACTGTCATTGGGGGATGAGCAAATTGTACTAAATCTTATGAATTAGATCGTACGAATTCATACGAATTAGCCACTAAATCAAAAAGTTACGGATTGCCGTGAGATTGTGTTGGATTTGCTGATTGCCAGTTGTGCTTAGGGGTGAGGTTTGGTGCTACACCTGCTTTTAAAATTCGTAAATATTTCTACAACTGTTTGAATTTGTACTAATTAGTCACTAAACTGACAAAATGTAAAATAGTTACGTTTTCTCATGAGATCAAGCTGGAAAAACAGTATGAAAGATTGGATTTTGTTTTACAAGTGAACAGTATACTCACTCAAAGTAAAAAATACAAACAGAACACAGGATTCACCATCTGGAATAGGTCAGGACAAACTTGACCTTCTGCCTTTATGATATGGTTTACAAATCTCATCAAAAATTGAAAGCCTGTACAGTTTCAGACACAATTTGAAATGAAACCCCACTTTCTACAATCCAATCAATTCCCAGTGGATAAAATCTAGTACTGCCCTACTTTTTCCCCCCCTTCACATTTAATATTTAAGTTCAGTCAAAAATGCTGCACTACAAAAGTAAAATCGGTTAGGATTGTTGTATCATGTTGTATTTAAAATGAAAGTTTACATAAATATGCACAACAATATCCAAAATCATCCATCCCTCCAATTAAATCAAGCCATTTAAAACTAGTTCATAAGCTAAATGGTTAAACCAACCCTTAAAATCTGTAACACACTCCATAAATAGGCAGTAGCTGGAGCGAGAACATTGAGCTCCATAATGCAATCACAGAGTCCTCTCTGCAGTAATCAGCATCAAATGACCAGACAGAATCTCTCCAGTGACCTGTACACTAATCAAGGTTACCATGTACATAGACCCGGCAAGACACACTGCAATTATCCATTCACTCTCTCCAGCAAGCATGTCTAAAGCATTAACAGAGGTTTTGAGGACCATTGCCATGGATCACTTAACTGGGCTTATTTATGGTTAAGCGCACCATGTATTATCTATGGATGGTTTCCTTGGAAAGACTGACAGGGAGGCTTTAGTGTAATCTATATAATGTATTCCTGTAACTAACCTGATCTTTTTTTTTTTTCTTTTTTGAGATGAATATACACATTTACTGAACCAAATAGGAAAGATGGCTTATCATGAATTTTTTTTTATTTTATAATGATTTATTTGTTTGTTGAGGAAAACAAATATCATACATTTTTAACACTATTCACAGAGGATGAACTCTACATTATCATTCAGGGCAGCAATAGTTTTAATGCCAAAAAAGGCATAAACAGTATTATTATTATGTTTTATGCTTTGTTATATGCATATATACAGTTGAAGTCAGAATTATTAGCCCGCCTGTTTATTTTTTCCCCAACAATAATTTTGACTTCAACTGTTTATATGGGTGTTTCCCAGTGTTGGGTTGCGGCTGGAAGGGCATCCACTGCATAAAACATGTGCTGGATAAGTTGGCGGTTCATTCCGCTGTGTCGACCCCTGAATAATAAAGGGACTAAGTCGAAAAGAAAATGAATGAATGAATAAATTACACTCACTTTATTAGGTACACCTGTCCAACTGCTTGTTGACATAATTTTCAAATCAGGCAATCACATGGCAGCAACTCAATGCATTTAGGCATGTAGACATGGTCAAGACAATCTGCTGCAGTTCAAACCAAGCATCAGAATGGGGAAGAAAGGGGATTTACAGTTTTTCTCAGTGGCTTTGGTGCATTTCTCACAACACTATTTACATTTGCACAACAGTTAATACATTTTTCAAAACAATTAGTACAAACTGCAAAACCTAGATGATAACCTGCAAAAGCGTGTCACTTGCTCAAAATGGAGAGCTCATTCCTCAAAAGCAAGTATTGATGTGAATGAAAGTGTCAGTGTCATCAAGATGAAACGTCCTGACACCATTGTTTATGAGCAAGATAGTCAAATGGCTTTGTCATGTTTTTATTATGTCAGTTCACTCTGTACAATTTTCTAATGCAAAAAAGTCAGATTTTGGTGACACTTCCTGAAAATGCTCAAAACAGCACTATTGTATATACTATTTGCACAGCCATTTGAAAACTACAGTAAAGTTAGACATCACTGCATTTAGTGAGGTATCTGAGTACAAGATACTGAATATGTATGTTTCACATTTTTACTGAATTTGCTCTTTGCAATTCTAATTTATTCACAGCATTGTGTAAAAGAATAAATACACCCTTATTTACAACAAACAAACTTCCTTTGGGTAGAGCTGTGCACAACTGTAAACAATATTACAGTACATATTGGAACTGAACCTACAACATACATAGGACTGTAAATCATTCATCAAATTGTTCAATTTAGAAGACATTTATAAAATTAGCTTGACAGATTTTGACAACTAGTTCAACATTTTTGTATGTAATGACTCAAGTAAAGTAATGAAGACTATTAGTTTTATATGGAATGGCTATTCAGCATTCACAAGTTTAGTTAATTTTGACTGACATGATGTAAGCAAATCATAGTGTTATAAAACAGCAGAGAGTTGTATGAAAGCCATTGATGCATGTCCAAAAGCATTTGCAATTTGTTGGAAGGAATGAGAAACTACTACTATGATGTGCACAAATGACTGATTGTTTTGAGAAATGCATTAACTGTTGTGCAAATGTAAATAGTGCTGTGAGAAATGCATCAAAGCCACTGAGCAAAACTGAAAAACTGTAAGTGACTTTGAACGTGGCATGGTAGTTGTTGCTAGATGGGCTGGTCCATGCCTGTCAACTTTGGGATGTGAAAATAAGTGATATGCCCGCCATAACCTCTCAAAAAAAATCCCCAAATTATTAAATATGTTCATCTGTAAATAAACATCATTGTAAATAAACAGTTAAACGGTCAGTAATATGTTTTATTATTATTATTTACAAAAGCAAAAATAAATAGTATACATTAGCAGCAAATATATTAACAAACAGTTTAACTTATTAAAATTAATAGCTTTTATAAAGAAATAGAATCAAATTATCAAATCTCATTAACCTTTTCTTCACTGTATAACTTACACATTCTGATTAAAGAGCAACGAATCAATCTCATTTATTTAGATTTTTCCTTTGATTACATTAAATAACAGAGGTGTCACTTTAAAAATGCACACATCTTACATTATAATGAAAGCATTTGAGTGCTTTGCTAACTTTTTATGCCTATTTAGGACTTAATTGGTTGTGTTTGAAAAAAAAAAAGCCCACCAAGATCGACATCTTTAATGTTATTATTATGAATTATGTGTATATTTCTGTTCAAACACGCACCCAAAACCCAGACTTCCGCTCCGCTTCAAATCACGTGTACAGAATCCGTTTGGGAAACAGCGTCTAATTATCACTATGAAGCACATAAGCACACTATGAAAGTCACACACTGCTACTTGACTGTAGGATTGCATAGATTAGGAGGGGCGGCAACACCTGTAATGAAAAGGAAGGGAATCACGCCATTTTTATATTTATTTCAAAGAGTTTTCAAGCCTAAATAAAATGAAAGCACAGAAAAGACTCACATTTCAGAGCAAGAGGCGGCCCCTGGTGGTTCGGCAGTATGAGTTGTGTATAGGGAGGATTGGCTCTTTAATGTTTATAATCACCCTTCATAGAAATATTAAACATATGAAAGAAATACAGAAAATAACTTTATAGGATGATAGTGGGATAGAACTTAAAATACAGGAGAATACCGGAAACAACTGGAGGGTTGACAGGTGTCATGATCACCAGCGATCTACCACCAGACAACAAATCTTCTTGCAAATGGACTACATATTCAGTCATGCAACACACACACAACCGGTTCCTGATCCTGACTGATTGCATACACACAGCTGATGCTGCTCAAGTACTGATTACACATACAGCTCACATTGAAACACTCATAGCTGAGTCTTTTTATCTGCTACAGTGACATTACAGTGCGTTTCCTTTGTCTGCCTTTGCTGTGTTTTTGATCCTTTGCCTTGTTTATTTGTTTCATCCTGTTTACTGCCTGCCTTCTGGCCATCTGCCTGCCTTTTGAGTACGACTCTGGATTGCCCTTATACATTTGTTTGCTCCTGTATTGACCACTTCTTGTCTGACCATTCTAAGAAATCTGCATGTGGATCCTCACCCCTGTTGTCAGTGTCACTCCCCACGTTACAACAGGTATGGGCTGGAGTATTTCAGAAACTGCTGCTCTACTGGGACTTTCACGCACAACCATCTCAAGGGTGTACATAGAATGGTCAGAAAAAGAGAAAATATCCAGGGAGTGGCATTTCTGTGGGCACAAATGCCTTGTTTATGCCAGAATTCCAGAATGTCCAGACTCAGCTGTCAATATGGACCAAAATCTCTGAGCAACATTTCCAGTACCTTGTTAAATCTATGCCACAAAGTCTATATATAAATATATATATATATATATATATATATATATATATATATATATATATATATATATATATATATATATATATATATATATATATATATATATATATATATATAGTTGAAGTCAGAATTATTAATTATTAATACTAGATATTTTTTTAAGTTAATAGCATTCAAATTAAAGTGAAATTTAAAGACTTAACTAGGTTAACACTCGGCTTTGTTTAGATTTTAGTAACTATAACTTTGACTTTTTATTCAGTTTGTGGTCTCATTTTATCTGTAACACTGTAAGCTATGACATAGACTTGCCTTTTACTAAAAAGATGCCGTTTACACTTGTAAGTACCATGGTAAAGCAATGTAAACATTGACGTGGAAAAACAGCGCCTCAGTGCATCCCCGTCGGGGCGCTGGCTATGAGCAAGGAAATTTTCACAGTATCTCTGATAATATTTTTTCTTCTGGAGAAAGTTTTATTTGTTTTATTTCAGCTAGAATAAAAGAAGCTTTTAATTTTATTAAACCATTTTAAGGTCAAAATTATTAGCCCCTTTAAGCTATATATTTTTTCAATAGTCTACAGAACAAACCATCATTATACAATAACTTGCCTAATTACCCTAACCTGCCTAGTTAACCTAATTAACCTAGTTAAGCCTTTATATGTCCCTTTAAGCTGCATAGAAGTGTCTTAAAAATATCTAGTCAAATATTATTCACTGTCATCATGGCAAAGATAAAATAAATCAGAAATGAGTTATTAAAACTATTATGTATGTGTTGAATAAATCTTCTCTCCGCTAAACAGAAATAAATAGTGAGGCTAATGATTCAGGGGGGCTAATAATTCTGACTTCAACTGTATATATTATTCTATGTGATATTTACATAACTGTGTGTACTTTTATATAATAATAATGCTTTTGCTGCTTATTACTGAAGGGAGCAATGCAATATATACATACTATTCCCTCCATCATTTATTTAATACATGCTCTTAAAGTATTGAGGTCATCATGTCTATTCACGCACATGGCAGCAGAACGTCATTGCTGATAAATTATTGTCTTTTTGCCCCCGGTCCAAATGAGCACAATCTCATGGATTCATCGAGATAATTCTTTACCAGCGTGCTTACCCAGAATGCAACAGCACACTTGAGCACTTAAGTAATACTTGACCTTGCTGGGATCAGAAGAGCTTCGTCTGCACCAAATTTGTTCCAAGCCAGATTGAGCCTCTTCTGAATTCCTCATCTAGGGTTGACCTTGCAGGCTGACAGCAACCAGTAGCAGATAATAATGGATTTTGTGCCGGGGAGCTTATCTTAAACAAGCCAATCTTCACCTGTGTGTGTCTCACAACATAGCTTGGTTAAAAGAGAGGTCAGCTTTACTGTGTGCATTTAATGAGACTCAAGCGTGATTGGGAATGCGCACCTGATAAGACTGTTTACAGCCACATACTGTGAGGAACGCTAATGCCGCAGAGATACAACTCTAAACACACTGTTCAAAGCTCAAACGTGTTGGGGAACGAGGCGCTGCTTATAAACAATTTAAGAATTATTGTTGTATTGATTATGTGGTTTCGCTAAATTTGGCCAAGTGTTTGTGATGAAACACACATTTTTAAATGCAATTTCTGTAGTCATTTTCAAGAAACATTCTCAAAACTCTGTACAGACTGTTAAGTTTTTTTTTTAATGAAGGAGGAAACTTTAGAGGATGGATGGATGGATGGATGGATGGATGGATGGATGGATGGATGGACGGACGAACAGACAGACAGACAGACAGACAGACGGATGGATGGATGGATGGATGGATGGATGAACGGACGGACAGATGGTTGAAACTTTAGATGATGGGTGGATGGAACAAAAAAAAAGATGAAACCATATATGAAAATAGATGGATGCCTGGAAGGATGATAAAACCATATATGATTATAGACTGATGGATGAAGGGATAGATGGATGGATGGATGGATGGATGAATTGACGGATGGATGGATGGATGGATGAATGGATGGATGAAACCTTACATAATAGATGAATGGATGGATGGAACCATTGATGACAGTGGAGTAATGAATGTAATGATAGCTAATAATGGATGGATCTGCATATGATTAGTGGATGAACAGAAGTGTATATGACATTGGATGGATGGATGCTAGAATAAAAAAAATGTGAAACCATATATGAAAATAGATGGATGCCTGGATGGATGATAAAACCACATATGATTATAGACTGATAGATGGATGAATGGATGAATGGATGGATGGATGGATGGATGGATGGATGGATGGATTGATGGATGAATGGATGTATGGAAGGACAGACGGACAAAAGATGGACGAATGGATGAATGAGGGATGCCTGGATCCATGATAAAACCACATATGATTATAGACTGATGGATGGATGGATGGATGGATGGATGGATGGATGGATGGATGGATGGATGAATGGACGCACGGATGGACGGACGGACGGACGGACGGACGGACGGACGGACGGACAGACGGACGGACGGACGGACGGACGGACGGACGGACGGATGGACGGACGGACGGACTGATGGATGGATGGATGGATGGATGGACGAACAGACAGATGGACAGATGAATGGACTAATGGATGGATGAAACTTTAAATGTTAGATGGATGGATGAATGGAACCATTGATAACAATGACATAATATACCATACCATACCATACCATACCATACCATACCATACCATACCATACCATACCATACCATGGATGGATGGATTGATAACAATAAAATGAATACTTTTTTGTGCCTGTGATTTAAGAGTGCCTGTAATCCAAAATTAAACACTTAAGAAAACATTTTCAAATGATTAATTTTAATTCATTATATTTTATATAGACATTTGCTTTATTTGGTACTTTCATGTTCTTTAATTGAATGACTGTAAACAAAATGAATGCCTGCTTTCTACAGTATCTATTTATTTATTTATTTATTTATTTATTTATTTATTTATTTATTTATTTATTTATTTATTCTCAAAGATCTACATGCATATACAACATCTGACCCCAACACTTTTCAAACGGCTGAGGACCCCTGCTCTAAATCCCCTATACATACTTCCAATGAAAACATCTATTTATCTATTCATACAGTACCTGCAGTGAACTGTAGAAGACATCAGAATATATAAGGGGAATATAACCTTCAAAGTTCAATGCTTCAATGCCAACATTCAAAGTTTGTCTCATCCTCTTGTCCCTGCTACAGCTTCTATAGAAAACTTCTTTTTCAAAAGCTAGAAACAAGAGAGCTCATTCACATCCTTGCAGCATGCAATCCATCATAATAGACAGTGTGAAGACAATCAGTGCCTTCAGTGTTATGGTGAATCCAGTTTAAGGATACCTTCTCCAAATTCATGATCACGTTTGAAGATCAAGTTTCATGAATTTGAAGAAATTTGAATTCATGATCACCAACGAAGGACAAAAAACGTCTGTGAAATGATGCAGGAACCTGAGCACCACAATAATCCAAAACCCCCAAAACCATCACGCAACAGTAATCTCACACTTCCCTGAAGCTCATGCCAAAAAACCTGATGCCAAAGTAATTCTCCAGATGTGAAGTCATTTGTACGGATAAATCTGCCCCAAATTATGCACGCCAGCTGAATGCTGAATACATTTAGAAATGAAGACTTTGCATGTTAACCTATGCTATAGATGACAAATGCGCTGACATTGGTTAAAGAAAAGGGAATAATGATGTCATTTATCTGCACTGCCAATATAACACTTTCCACATATCTTAATCCAACTTTTTCTTTTTTACAATAATGAGATTTCTGCTTCAATTCTATAGAAGGCTTCGTTAAAAAGTGCTAATGTTTCTTGCAGTATCAGTCATTTTCTTGCAGATTAATTCAGAGTGAGCTGATATCACTGTCTTGAAAGTAAAATTGCTTTTCAACACCTTTCTTCAACTTTTTTCACATAGGTTATTAATATTTTGAACTGCAATCCATATTTAGGCCTAAATTAGCAAGGTGAAGAAAAAAGACGTTTTTCTACCTGTCATGCAGAGAATAATTAAAGATTGAACATTTTGTATCAGTTAATTAATTGCGCGCTCCTAATTAATATGCTAAATATTGCTATGACAACTGAGATCACTTGCTGCACTTTCTTAGAGGCTGCAGTTAGCTCAATTCATTTAAACGTTTAAGGTTGGTACGAGTCTCTTATGCACAGCAAGGCTGTGCTTATTTGATGGAAAATACAGTTATGAGAAATGCTGCTAAATATGATTTTGATAATACAGAAAATACAGAAAAAAATACAGAAACAGAATAATTTAAAAATAAACTTATATAGGTGATGGCAAAACTTGTCAATCGTTACAGCAGTATTCATGACATAAGCATCCTTGTTATATGATGATTTGTTGATTATATTTTACTTAATTTTATTTTAATTATGAGTTTTGAAGAATGAAATGTGATAACATACAGCAAATATAACAACGTGATAATGTGATAACAACAACAAATTTTTATTGAAAATTAAAATGATTTTTGACACTTTTAAAAAATTGAAAGATATAATATAATATAATATAATATAATATAATACAATATAATACAATATAATATAATACAATACAATACAATATAATATAATATAATATAATATAATATAATACAATATAATACAATATAATATAATACAATACAATACAATACAATACAATATAATATAATATAATATAATATAATATAATACAATATAATACAATATAATATAATACAATACAATACAATACAATACAATATAATATAATATAATATAATATAATACAATATAATACAATATAATATAATATAATACAATATAATATAATATAATATAATATAATACAATACAATACAATACAATATAATATAATATAATATAATATAATATAATATAATATAATACAATACAATACAATACAATACAATACAATACAATACAATACAATATAATATAATATAATACAATATAATACAATATAATATAATATAATACAATATAATATAATATAATATAATATAATATAATATAATATAATATAATACAATACAATACAATACAATACAATACAATATAATATAATATAATATAATATAATATAATATAATATATATTTGCTGAATAAAACTATTGATTCAATTAATAACATTCATTCATTTATTTTCTTTTCGGCTTAGTCCCTTTATTAATCCGGGGTCGCCCCAGCAGAATGAACCACCAACTTATCCAGCATGTTTTACACTGCAGCCAATTTTGTTTATTTAATTCCCCTATAGCACATGTCTTTGAACTCTAGGGGAAACTGGAGCACATGCAAAACTCCATACAGAAATACTAACTGGCCCAGCCAGGAATCGACCCAGTGACTTTCTTGCTGTGAGGCGACTGTGCTAACTACTGGGCCACCATGTTGGTGATTTATTGCTTATATTTCACCTAATTTTAATTATCAGTTTTGGAAAAAAAAAAAACGGGATGACAATTTTTTTTTTTGGAAAATTTAAATAATTTAATTCAATGTTACACTAAAGATGTACAGAAATCAATGCATCCTTGCTGAATAAAAACTATTAATTGAAGTAAAATGATAATATAATATAATATAATATAATATAATATAATATAATATAATATAATATAATATAATATAATATAATATAATATAATATAATATACACATAATGTATGGGTAATAGGTAGCATGATCGCCTCACATCCGCTGCGTAAAAAACATATGTTGGATAAATTGGTGGTTCATTCTGCTGTGGTGACGCCTGATTAATAAAGGGACTAATGTAATATAGTATCATATAATGGATGTTTTGGCACAGAAAAAAAGAAACATGTTCCTGTTGTCATTGCAGAAAATCTGCTAGTTTGAAAAGCTGTTGTCAGAACTAATTTGTTTATTGAGCCTTACAGACTTTGATGGCTTGTTCATGTGCATTTCTTTCCTCTTTTCCTTTGTTTTAGTTGTTGTTGTGAGTGTGTTGCTGCAGTTTTGTGGAAGTACAATGTTGTATTCTCTTTAATTGCTTGTGATTAGATCAGCCGTTTATCCACCTGAGACTGCCTCCATCTGCTGGGGATGGTGTGTTTGTTTCAGAACACACACACGCACACAAACACACACTTTTATGTTTCAAAAAAAAAAAAAAAACCTTACAAAAAACATGTCTGTCTTTTTCTCTCTAATAATTCAGGGGGACTAATAATTCTGACTTCATCTGTAGATATTTGCAATGCTATTACAATGTTTAATACATACTTTTTGGGGGTGGCACGGTGGCTCATTGGTTAGCACTGTCGTCTCACAGCAAGTAGGTCGCTGGTTCGAGTCCTGGCTGGGTCAGATGGTGTTTCTGTGGAGTTTGCATGTTCTCCCCATATTGGTGTGGGTTTCCTACGGGTTTCCCCCACAGTCCAAAGATATGCAGTATAGGTGAATTAAATAAACTAAAATGACCGTAGTGTATGTGTGTGTGAGAGAGTGTATGGGTGCTTTTTTCTAGTACTGGGTTGCAGATGGAAGGGCATCCGCTGCGTAAAACATGCCGGAATAGTTGGCAGTTCATTCCGCTGTGGCAACTACTAAAATAGAGACTAAGCCGAAGGAAAATGAATGAATGAATGAACATACTTTTCATAACATTGAAGAAACTTATAAAAAATATTCTATAAGTAACAGCCACATGTTTTGAAATAGAACAGATGGAAAGACTAAATCAATCAAACAGAAAATGCAGATATTTTACAAGATTTGGAACTTCTTTCTTTGTTTTTTAGATAAGAATGGACTGACTGTTGAGTTGTGTTTAATGACAGTTGACTGTGTTAATGTAAATTATATTTGACTTATTTTAAAATATTTTTCGCTTTCATTTGTAATTGTGTTGAACTGTCATTGTCATTTTGCATATATGTGTATATTTTTATGGCCCTGTCTGGGAAAGCGTGGCGTGTTCTTTGATTGGTGTTTGTTTTCTAATACAGAATATATCTATCACATTTTTTCTTAATGTTTTAAAACAATAAAAAGTATCTGCAGAGAGAAAATAAATAACAGAAACTGTAATATTTGACTCTAGGATCTGGAATAATAATTTGCTTTACTATTTAATGAATGTTTCATTATAAGACACATTAAAATAGAAAACACTTACTTCAAAGTTTCAGAAACATATATACAGCGCTCAGCGTAATTGAGCACACCTCATTTTGAAAATGAATATTTGTATCCATTTCTCAGTGAATATAGGCAATGTATTTTGGTGTATTTATACAAACCAGATTTATTAAACGGCTCACCAAACATATTTAGAAATTAAATTAAGCAAAATATTCCAAAAAATAAAAAAATACAACCTAGAAATTTTCAATAAATTTATTCAATTTTTTTGCTTCTATTGATTTTAACTTTTTAAAATTTGTATTTAATATTCTTCTATGACATAAATTTGCCTGTACTAGTTTTTGGTCTGTTATCGTAAGTTATTTTGTTAGATAAGCTCCAGATTTGGCTGCTGTACTGACCAATTTAATGTATATGCACAAATCTAATATTATATAGCTTCCTATTAAAATATGAATTTGAAAGAGAGATTTGTGAGGGGTGTACTTATATATGCTGATCACTGTACATATAAATGTTTACTCTTTGACATCCCTGCAATTGGCTGTACCGTCATTATAATTCTCATCCATCAAAACTTTACAGGCGAGACGATGGTTTGCTATATCCATCCAAGAAATGAAGTTTGCATATAATCTGTGCTTGGATGTTCTGACATTCATTCCATTCAGTCTAAGTTTCACAACACCTTCTTTAGAAACAATCACAGAACATGACAGAGCATGAATGAGCAATTCAGTGACAAATGGCCATGAATATCAATGCCTTCTCTGATGCAATATGTCTGTTTTTTGTTAAATGAACACTGTTTTCTAGCTTTGTTTGACTGCATTTGATTACTGGATTACTGCAATGAATGTTTTCTTAGTTTAGCAGCTCAAAATGTTAAAGTTAAATTGGGTTTTCACTCATAGAACTGACGCTCTTGAACCATTCTCTGAGTGTAAGACCTCATTTGGTCAATCTGTCTTCTCTGTAAAGGGAGCCAAACTGTGGAATGATTTACCTGTTAGCTTAAAATTAGAAAGTAACCTAAATATTTTTAGTAGTGTTCTTAAAAAGTAGTTAAAAGCAAAACAGCAGTGTTTGCACAAATAGTCTACTGTTAGTTTGTTGGATCATGTCGCCTTTGCTCTTGCTTCAGTAATTTTATACAAAGAATTATAATGCTGTGTATATGTTTTTTATTATAGTTACATTTTGTCAATTTGGTCAAGCCTCCTGTGGACAGGTGTTGAGAATTAGCAAGTTTGCTAAAACATATAAACAAATGCATTTGGTTGTCCATGACAAATAAATAAATAAATAAATAAATAAGTAAATAAGTAAATAAGTAAGTAAATAAATAAATAAATAAATAAATAAATAAATAAATAAATAAATAAATAAATAAATAAATAAATAAACAAACTCTAGAGATGGTTGTGTGTGAAAATCCCAGAAGACCAGCACTTTTGGAAATACTTTCTTCAGAAAGATGACTTTTCTGAAATCATCTTATCTGGTAACCATTTCACATTCAAAGTGGCTTAAATCAGCTTTGTACAGTTCTGATTTACAATTCTGCTTAAACTTGAGCAGATCATATTGGTCACATTTACGTGCATTTTTATGCAGTAATACGGTTCACAGAGGAAAGTGATGCATACTTAAAACATGTAACTGTTTTCTTTTGACAACGCTTCATTTTTTCCTTTGATTGTGAAATGCTTTTACAACTGATTCGTATTGCATCCACTGTCTTCAGATGATTGTTGGGTAATATAACATGAACACTGATTTGCAATACAAAATAAAAGTATTTAATTCTATTAATATATCATATTTCATTTATTAAACAACATTTAATGGGTAACATATCAATGCTAAGCAAATTAGTCAAACGAGCAATGACATTTATTTTAACAGAACATTTAATTTATAGAAAGTTATTATTACGTTATATTAAATATATTGCCCTTAGTCACATCTGTTTGCTCTGGGTCAAATTTAAGATGAAACTAATAATTAACTGTGAGATTTACCCCCCAAAATTTTTGCTTTATTTTATGCTTAACCACTATAGACACATAAGCCACAGCCACAAGCTGTTTCCAGAATAAGTGTCTATGGCAGCGTTGCTCTTAACTGGTTACACGAGTAACAAACAGCCACTGATGTGCTGGATCTCCAAACAGTCTAAATTAATTGTCAAATACATGTTTGTTTTAATATAAATAAACATATTTGAAGCCTAAACAGTTATGTTCTTGTCAAAAAAAAAAATCTTAAAAGTACAATATGTACATGGTCTATGCCAGTGGTGTAGTCCTAAAAAAAAAGGTGGTGTACTATTACCCATCCAACCCGCCCATGCTGTTTTATAATTTTAACTGAACGTTTCAGCGAGACATCATTCAGTTAACTTCGAAAAACCCACAGAATTTTCTCACAGCTGCTGTGGTCGTCAGGGCACGGGGAATGGCGCAAAATTGAAACAAAAATGCACCAATTGCAACAAATTAGTATGAGAGTTAAAAAAAAAATTTGTGTACAATTAAAGGGGAAGTCTAATCAGCAAAACAAGTGAGTAAACTAAGGGTATATGCAATTATTGATCCTTAGAAGTCGTAATACCCAAACAGCTAGTGGAAAAAAGTAGGCATACTGAGTATACATGCGTATAGCCCCGACTACACCACTGGTCTACGCTACAGTCATTCTTACATGGTGGGGCGCCTCACCAAAACTCATTCTGCCACAGCTACATTACAGATTCTCATTCAAAACATTCAGTTGTTGTTTTTTTAATAGCGGGTTATAATCGCACCAAAACATATTAAATGGTAAGTCAATTTTAACAGTGCAAACTTTTCTGTAATCGTAGTAGTGCTGTGTGTTAATTGTTTAACCCATTAAGGTGACGTGCTGACTGACTAACTAACATGCTGACTGACTGACTGACTGACTGACTGACTGACTGACTGACTGACTGACTGACAGGTGCATGAGGCTAGTAAACACGACGTAGCTTTCAGTTAAGATGAACACAGTTTCCATAATTATACTTTATTTATAGATAAGGGTCTATGGCTCTGCATACAATGACTTTATCTTGCTGGAGTTTATAGCCATTTCACTTTACTTCAGGACGCATTAATGCTGCTCTGTAGGTCTATTAGAGACATTCATAAATATTCCTGGCAAATCTCATTAATGCTGGAAACTGTAAGAACTCATTAAGCGGTATTCCCCCTCCTATCCAGAAGGAGGTGCTCCTGTCTTTTCGCACAACAGGATCCCATTTCTATGCTTCCTCCGGAACAGTGGATGGCACCACTTACTCACCATCTGCTGTGTGCCACCACTCAAGCTTGATTAGCAACACCTGTGTTTTGCCCTATATAAGTGTGTGTGTGTGTGTGTTACAAGCTACTGTGTTCAGTCTTGAGCCATTACTGCCCGGTGTTCTCCAGATTGTCTAGAGAAGCTAAGTGACACTTTACTGTTGTGCCTTTTTGACCATCGTGTCTTATTTGTAGTGAAATGAAGCTTTCTGAACCAGTGAAACGCTGGACTCAACTGTATTGGAAAAAGGTTCGTTACTCGAAGCTGTCTAAAATCAGAGCTTGATGAGGACATCTTCTGGTTAAAGTGTGGGAAAGCACTGTGTTGCAATAATGTCAAACGTTCACAACCAACTCATGTAGAAATACAACAACAGTAATATAAACAAATAAATCAATTACTGTAGTTTTTACACATAATTACACATTACACCACAGACGACTGTAGTAAAATCCAAGGTATTAAAAAGCATTTACATCTTATTCCAACTAGTCCTTCACCCACCCACTCGTTCCAAGCGGGGATCGAACCAGCAATTCCTGCATGGGAGGCGAGTGCTCTAAGGAGGAGGCTATCTTCGTTAAACACTATACTATGATATGCAGTGGTTTTCTTTAAAGATAGTTTTTAAAAATATGCTAATACACTTTAATATGTTTCAAAACCTTTTTACTATAAATTACTATTGTAGTTTAGTTTAATTACTGGTGTGTGGGACTGCTGCAGTGCTTTGAAACAGTAGAAACGTATGTAATCGACGCCTAATCTCTCGCTATACACTTTACTAACCCATGGGGTGTTTAAACCTTTGAATCAAAATGCAAAGCAGTCACATGTGTATAGGTGTAAGTGAAGCTTCGGATGTCATTGATCACGTGATGTTGGCTAATCGAATCAAGCCCCGGTACACTGCTTCACTGCCAGATGTATTGTTTTTTTTTTGATACATGCTTCGAAGCCTCGGCGCACAATGTCATATCACTACTTATTTGTTTTACTTGTTTACTGGAAGTATTTTTGTTGTACTTTGCATTCTATTTTTTAAGTAAAGATCATTTGTTTATTTTTCTGTAAGCAAAGCCTCAAGTTCCCTTATTAATCTTCTGCTCTTGGGTTCATCTGTAAAGGAGTTTGCTCAATAAGGAAAAGCCCCAGCTTTGTGTCCAAGAGACCCGGGTTCAATCCAAACCTAAACCGACACCTTACAGAAACATACTTGTTATATAAACGCACTAAATCGCATTTCAGATAAAAATCCCTTAATGTATACAAATTTTTCTTACGTTTGCTTGAAGTTGTTTTGGACTTCTGCAAAAAAATATATATTTAAATGAATATTCAATGCAATCTTATTATTGGTAAGCTTTTGATCTAGTGCTTAATTCGTATGATTTAGTACGATCTCATTTGTACATTTTAGTACGATTTGCTTATCCCAATGATGGTTTAGGGGTATGGTTTAGTGCCACACCCTCTTTTTTATTGTTATTGTTATTTATTATTATTATTATTTATTTTTTTAATATATTTTTTTACTGTTACTGTATTAATAACCAAATACAGATCAAAGAACACCCACTACATCCTGACCGAGCCATAAAAAATATATATACACACATGCAAAAAAAAAAGAAATATACAAATAAAAATAATAATAATAATAATAACAAGGGCAAAAAAAAAAAACAATAAGACAGTGACAGTTCAACACATGTACATTCCAATAAAAGTTTAAAAAAAAGTATTATAAATATAAAAGTTAGTCATAACAAACACTGGGCATATTAAAACAGTCACTTTTTTTTTTTTTGATTACAAAAACGGTCATTCCATTCTTTAAAAAAAAAAAGAAGTCTCAAATCTTGTAAAATATGTGCAGTTTTTGTTTAAGTCAGTCTTTCCATTGCTATACAAGAAGCCATTTTCTTAATCCAGAGTGACAAAGATGGACCACCCCCTTTTAAAAATCGTATGACTTTGTAATCTGTACGAATCAAACACTAAACTGACAAAATGTAAAATAGTTACGTTTCCTTGTAATATCAGAATAATGTGAGATAATAATGTACTGGAAACACATCAACTATGATGTAGCGAACAATACACCCATGTAACTAATCGGCTGTCTCCATCATGCTTTTCTTGTGTACTGTTTACCATTGGTTACTAGGTTAGCAATACTACAGTCAGCCACTCTAACGGTGAAAAGATTTGCTTCACGTTAGATTGGAAACCCGGCTACTGTCTGAGAGGAATACTAAAGGAAGAGTTGTGCAAACTATAAAGCAGCTTATGTGGTAGTAAAGGTTGAATATTGCATGGCTGGAAAGACCTCACATCCAATTAGATTCGAGAAGATATTGAACGTCCTCACATTATATATCATTTTGGTCACGTCGCCCACTGCTAACATATCTGGTCCACAATCACATATTTATCCTTTTGGACAGATGTGTGCATTTTCACATGAATAAATACATCAACACACACATACACATACACTCACACACATGTTTTGGGTGTAAATGACTCTAACACTGCTTTCCTCAGACTTTTGCAGTCGCGGCTCGCTAGGGAATGTATTTATTTATCTGAATTGGCTGAGTGTTTAGGCCCCGGCCTGACTGTATTAGCATGCTGTGCGTGTGCAGGAACGGCGGTCCTCAAGGGGTTTCACTATCCTGGTGTGTAAGAAATATCCAGTCATCGAGCTGACACTTCCTCTGCAAACCAAACATGCATTTAATTACTGGCCAGACAGCATGTAGTGAACCATATGATCATGCGCACACTTACAGAAACACACAGAAAGCCATGCATATCATTACAGAGTTCACACTAACAGCTTTTTAAATGGTGTAAGAATATCATGCGATCACATTTTAAAAGGCTTCGTGTTATCCTCTTTGATAGAATTATAGCTTTAATAATTACTGGTTGTGTAAGCGGTAAAAAAGACTTCAGAAGAAGTAATTTTGACAGGGTGATTCTTGGCTTATGCGTAATAATAGAGCCTTTATTTATTCCTCCAGTATATTGGACCCTATTGAACCGGCAGGCGGTAGAACAGGGTTCTAATTGTCTCTATTGTAAGGCGAGGCAAGTGTTTGACTGTTGCTCTCTTAGCACCTGTTGACTGAGACAATAACACACACAATACAGCACTTTTCTTGATATTAAAGCTGAAAATAGCATAATGGAGGTTTAAGCTTTTCTGTAAAAGTGCACAGGATTTCAAATGCAGTTAAGTAGATGTTTGAAGTCAATTGCCAATTGTTGAAAAAAAAAAGTTTAATACTTAAACTCTGGACATACATTACAACAATTTATAAGGTCGTGTATGCTATGAAGTTTATTTTATTAATGATCATTTACAATAGACTTCCCTGTTAATGCCTAAATAAAACCATCTTTAATTGTTCTAGTCTTTTAATTATCGTAATGAAGAGTCAGAGTACAATGGAGTTAAGGATCCACCAAGCGGCAACCTCCCGCTCTCCCTCGTGAAGCTAATACAGAAGGAGGCGAAACTGCAATTCATCGAAATTCCGCTAGGCCTGGCTCCATAACTGAGCACATTTCTATTGAGCCCACTGTTAAAATGGCCAACTTTACAGCAGAAAAAAAGGTTTACAGCCTGGTACAAAAAACAATTTTGGTGTATAAAGCTAATATTACTCTTCATGACAACTGTGAGGGGGTGAATTTATAACTCATCCGTTTCGTTTATATTAAGTTACGTCATAAAAAATTCTGGGTTCCACACAATTCCTTTATGTTGTCCCAACACAAATCAATTAAGGTAACTTCATTGTTTTTGCGAATTTAAGTGGATTGAACACAAAACAATTAAGTTGTTCCAAAAAAAATCAAGAATTATGTTGTTTCAGCTCATTTTAAATAAGTAGTTTGAACAAGCATCAAAAATAAATTTTGAGTGTATATTAAGTCTGAAATTTTACCCAAATGTGTGTTTATTTTTTTGAGTATAACATTATCATTATTTATACAGCATATACTGTAAATAATTCCAAGAACTTCAATATATATCAAAAAATGAAATTAAATACTATATACTAAATATATGGCGCAGTGGGTAGCGTTGTCGACTCCGGGTGCTCCAGTTTCCCCACAAGTCCAAAGACATGCACTAAAGGTAAATTGTGTAAGCTTAATTGACCTCATCTATGTGTGTATGTCCTGGTCTTCCAGGTTGGGAGTTGAGTGTTGGGCTAAAGGCCCACCTCGTAAAAATGTAATGTTATGAAACGTCAACATGGAGCGGCTAAATATCAACTTCAACATAAATGGCCCTGGGAGTTAGTAGCAAGTACAGTAAGTATACTAAATATATAATATGCAGTATTATACTGATACTTTGCATAATATAAACCAATTTTTGCAAGGATTATTTTGCAATGTGAATAGTTTGGGGGAAAAAAAGTGCATCTCATTACATAAAAATTAAGCAATGAAATAAGTGCAATATTATACTATTTTAGGCTTCAAATTTGGCATTATCTCATGAAGATAATTATTATGATCACCAGTGATCTAGCTGTTGCAGATTGATGGAGAACTACACATCTTTCACAGATACTGTATAAACTACAGATCCCATCATGCACCTCACACACACGCGCACACACACACACACACACACACACACACACACACACACACACACACACACACACACACACACACACACACACACACCAGTTCCAGTTCCACACAGCTGGAAGCTCATCATAGACTGATTTCATGGACTATACTGCTCTGATTCTCACACACATTGCTGAGTCTTGTTTCTCCAGCAAACATTACAATGTGTTTTCCTTGTTTGTCCTGCCATGGATTGTTGTCGTTGGAATATATAGTTTATACAGTATCAAAATCATTATGTCTATGAAATCATGTTAAAATCAGGTGAAAAAGCATCTGGTGATGTTTATTTATTCGTTCGTTCGTTCATTCGTTTATTAATTAATTAATTCATTTATTCATTTTCAACTGCTTTTCTGGGGCGGGAGCGCGAGAGCAGCAGTCTTAGAAGAGAACCCCAAACTTCTCTCTGCCCAGACACTTCCTCCATCTCCTCCAGGGGGATCCCAAGGCGTTCCCAGGCCAGCCTAGAGACATAGTCCCTCCAGCGTGTCCTGGGTCTTCCCTGAGACCTCATCCCGGTGGAACTTGCCTGGAACACCTCCCTAGGTAGGCGTCCAGGACGCATCCGAAACAGATGCCCGAGCCACCTAAGCTGACTTCTGAGCGGCTCTACTCTGAGCTCCTCCCGGGTGACAGAGCTCCTTACCCTATCTATAAGGGTGCACCCTGCCACCCTGCGAAGGAAACACATATTTAGCCACTTGTATCTGAGATCTTGTCTTTTTGGTCATGATCCAAAGCTCATGACCATAGGTGAGAGTAGGAACGTAGATTGACCTGTAAATTGAGAGCTTTGCCTTTCGGCTCAGTTCCTTCTTTACCACAACGGAGCGGTACATTGAGTGCATTACTGCACCAATCTGCCTGTCAATCTCACGGTCCATCCTTCCCTCAACTGTGAACGAAACGTGAACATTAAATTTATTTATTTATTTATTTATTTATTTATTTATTTATTTATTTATTTATTTATTTATTTATTTATTTATTTATTCATTCATTTATTTATTTTATTTTGACCAAGAGGTGACCAGAGTGTGTATGTGTGTTTAGACTCATTCCCAGCAGCTCCTCTGTGTGTGTGTGTGCGCGTGTGTGTGAATACACCTCTAACAGGCATCAGTATTCACTGAACCTCTTCAGGCTTTCTATTTCTCCCCTGCTGTTTTTCTGATTTGCCAATAATTTGCATGTAAATACACATTTCTCACTTTCTTCTGCGCTTGTCAGTTTATGCTGTACGACTTGAACTTGTCATGCGTGTGAAAAAATAAGAGCAAGTGTTTCTTCTGAGAGCGTAATGAGCGTCTGGAAAGGCTGCTTAGTCCGGCTTCTGTTGGATTGCCACTGAACTTATTATCAAAGAGAGACGGAGATGTTCCAAGCACTTTTGCATGAATATTTTCATCTGAGACGTCTTGAGGAAACCGTCGGCTCATGAATCCCTTTTGTGTAACTGATTGCTATTGTTATTCTAATTCCGTTTTTAATTAGTATCACCTAACTTTTCCACTTCTAGTTATTACTGGAGTGATTGTTGAGTTTTAGCTCTTTTGAAAATCTCTCTTTTCTTTGCTCTTGTTTTATTGTGTCTGTTCTCGTTCTTTTCTTCCTTTCTGAATGTGCAGATAGATGATAATGAAGCAGTCTGATAATTAAGCTCTCTTTCTGGTTTACGGTGCTCTCTAGATATTATGCAGATTGGGAAAAACAAAGCTTTTTAAAAGTTGACTGTTTCAACAACTTGGGCTCAGTCTTTGGTTGATGAGAGAAATGCATATGGTTAATAACACTGTACGACACTGATATGCTAGATAATTAATTAACAATAAAGCTGTGTTCAAATATAAATCAATATAATTAGGGTTGAGCACCTCAGTTCAACTGAAATCACAGGAATTTAATTCATTAAAAAATTACTTGAATCCAAATCAGAATCAAATTCAGATTAAAACAGTATATGATTGATTGATTGATTTATTGATTGATTGATTAATTGAGAAGTTTGTCCAGCAATTTATTCATTCATTCAGCAGGTTGTTCATAAGTTCATTCCGAAGTTTGTTAATTCGACAGTTTATTCAGCAGTTCATTCATTCAGCATTTAATTCATTCAGCAGTTAATTCACCAGTTTAATCATTCAGCAGTTCATTCATTCACTAGTTAATTCATTCAGCAGTTCATTCATTCAGTAGTTCATTTATTCAGCAGTTCATTCGGCAGTTCATTCATTCAGTAGTTCATTTATTCTGCAGTTTTTATTCTTCAACAGTAATTTATTTAGCAGTTCATTAATTCAGCAGTTCATTTGTTCAGTGGTTTATTTATTCAGCAGTTCATTTATTCACTGGGTCATTTATTCATTTATTCATTCATTTTTTCAGCAGTTAATTTTTTCAAAAGTTTGTTTATTAAGCAATCCATTCATTTAGCAATTTATACATTCAGCAGTCCATTCATTTATTAATTAATTAAATAATGAATGAATTAATTAATTCATTCATTCATTCAGCAGTTCATTCATTCAGCAATTCATTCATTTACCAATTCATTCATTCTGTAGTTCATTCCTTCAGCAGTCCGGTCGTTCAAAGTTAATTTATTCAGCAGTTCATTTATTCAACAGTTCAGCCATTCAGCAGTTTATATAGCAGTTCATTCATTCAGCAGTTCATACATTCAGCAGTCCAGTTGTTCAGAAGTAAATTTATTCAGCAGTTCATTTCTTCTTTCATTCAGCAGTTAATTTATTCAGAGGTTTGTTCATTTAGCGGTTCATTTATTCAGCAGTTCATTCATTCATTCAACTGCTCATTTATTCAGAAGTTTATTCATTCAGCAGTTCATTTATTTAGCAGCTCATTTATTCAGCAGTTCATTTATCAAGAAGTTTGTTCGTTGAGAACGTTTTTTATTTGTGTGGAAAATGCAATTAAAACTCCAGCTCAATTAAATGCAACTTTGGTGGTTATATTTATTCATTCAAATAGAAAAACTAATAATATAATCAGAACCTGTTTAAACATAAATAGTGCAAAGGGCAAATAACAAACAAGGAGTTGTCTTTTTAGACATTAAGGTCCATTAATGTTGTAAATTGACAAACATTTTAAGAAAAATATATTATATAATAACATGAGAAAATGTTAAGAAAATGATTATTCATATTAATACTAAGACCCTTTCCACGTTAAAGATTTTTTATTTATTCATGTATTTATTTTTGTCAGACCTTGCTGTAGTATTGGGCTTGAGGGCATAACAATTGAAATTAAGTATTTAAAAATTCTAAAACATAAGAGACACCGCTCATTTCAAGCAGAAAGAATTAGGTCAGGTTCATTTACCTGCAGGCAAACAGAGCAAATCAGATTCTCAGAGTTCAAATCAAAGGAAATCTTTTGAACATGACATGTGCAGCAGTGTCTAAACACTGAAGCTCTCTGTCAGAAATAATTCCATTACTAACGTTCAGACACTTACGTTAAGAATGCAGATGATTATTGTGTTAGCACTTGTGCCACAGTATATCTTTATAAACTTAACATTCATTTGCTGTTACGTCATTACAATTGAGAAGGATTTACTTTGTGCATAATTCAGTGCTTCTTTAACTGCTGTAAATAACATCGGATTTTATTTAAAAGTGACCTAAACAATTAATATTACAGTCAAAACTGTTCATCAAAAAAAGAAAGAAAGAAAGAAAGAAAGAAAGAAAGAAAGAAAGAAAGAAAGAAAGAAAGAAAGAAAGAAAGAAAGAAAAATGAGAAAGTCTTGTAATTTGAGAGAAACGTTGATCTGTACATGTGTGAATAATTGCTAGAGCTGCACAGTTAATTATTTAAAAAAGTCATATCTATTCAAATATCACATAATTTTAATTCTAAATGATCTTACAAAAATAATGTTTGGCATGTTTGGCATTCACTGCTGTACTTTAAAATCTGTGTTTGACCCCAAAAATGTAGTCATCACTTATGCTTTCGAAGCTGTTTTATTATTTCTGTGTGACAAACATTGAATCTGTCATAGAAAGACTTAATTTACAAGTTTATATTTGGAAAATAATCACTGATGTCTACTGTATTAATCAAAATATAAATTTGGAAGCAAGTTGATGCTTTAAAAAATAAAAAGTTATTGCAATTACATTGTCATGGCATTATATGTCAGCTAGCAACCATTAAAATATGTTTTTGACAGAAAAATACATTCAAGCAATCCATTAAGAAGTGCTGATTCATCCTGTAATAAAATATTATGAGCGAGCTATTTACTGTAGTCATTCTTTCCAACTGGAATTCATTCTTTTTCCTTCGGCTTAGTCCCTTATTTATTAGGGTTTGCCACAGCGGAATGATCCACCAACTATTCCAGCATATGTTTTACACAGCGGATGCCCTTCCAGCCGCAACCCAGAACAGGAAAACACCCATACACTCTTGCTTTCATACTCATACATTACGACCAATTTAGTTTATTCAATTCACCTATACTGCATGTCATTGGACTGTGGGGGAAACCGGAGCACATGGAGGAAACTCACGAGAACACTGGGAGAACATGCACACAGAAATGCCAACTGACCCAGCTGGGACTCGAACTAGCGACCTTTTTGCTGTGAAGCAACAGTGCTAACCGTTGAGCCACCGTGAAACCCTCAAACTGGAATTAAAAAATATAATAATGCAATGTAATAATATTTTATAATGATATTGTAATAAATAATAAAACATTTTAAATCAATTTCAGCAAATTCAGTTTTAAGTGAGTTAATTAGTGGGGAAATTATGGTTTTGTTAACAAAGTTATTTAGTTTTCAAAGTGACCAAACATCACCAGAATGAAATAAAAGAATTTAAAAGGAAATAAATTGATAAAACTAATGTCTTGTCTTGGTTAAAGTGTGAGGAAATAAAATATGTGGTGTTAAAATGAAACAAAACATGAGCAAAGTTGCTAATATCTGTTGTTATGCGACTTATTTGGATGGATTCAACTAAAAAAAACACAACATAATACATATATTTCCTCATTCCATGTCTACATATTGCATATTAACCATTACATAAGTGTGCTGTTTTGTAAATATAGTCATGGCTGACAGACTCTATAATGCATATTAGATTCATCTGTCACAGTTTAACAGATTTTTGTTTCTTCTGTCCTTCATTAGCTGCACACTGACTTGGATAAAGGCGACAGCGCAGTGAAATACACTCTGTCGGGTGACGGAGCTGGAACAATCTTCACCATCGACCAGACCACCGGAGACATCCATGCATTACGCAGTCTGGACCGTGAGGAGAAGCCGTACTACACACTGAGAGCACAAGCGGTCGACATCGACACCAACCGGCCACTCGAACCAGAGTCTGAGTTTGTTATCAAAGTGCAGGACATCAATGACAATGAGCCAAAGTTCCTGGAAGGACCCTACACGGCTAGTGTACCTGAGATGTCGCCTGTGGGTAAGAAGACAACAATTGAGCTAAAGAGACCATGACTTTTATTTAATTTAATTTAATTTAATTTAATTTAATTTAATTTAATTTAATTTTATTTTATTTTATTTTATTTTATTTTATTTTATTTTATTTTATTTTATTTTATTTTATTTTATTTTATTTTATTTTATTTTATTTTATTTTATTTTATTTTATTTTATTTCATTTTATTTTATTTTGCTTTTTATACTTCTGTTTAACAAGGTTTATTTAAATTAATTAACTTTTTTATTTTATTTAAATTTTATTTAATTAAATTTTATTTAATTTTATTTTGTTTTATTATTTAATTTAATTTAATATTTATTTTTTTTTTACTTTTTTATACTTCTGTTTAGCAAGGTTTCAATTTAGTTAAATTTAATTTAATTTTATTTTATTTTATGGTTTTATTTTAGTTTTTTACTTTTAATACTTCTGTTTTTCATTATTTTAAATTAAATTAAATTAAATTAAATTAAATTAAATTAAATTAAATTAAATTAAATTAAATTAAATTAAATTAAATTAAATTAAATTAAATTAAATTTGTTTTAATATTGCAGGTTAAGAACTATTAAAGAAATACATTTTAATAAAGAAGTTAAGCAGTTCAATCTATCAGAATTTCATGCCGCAGTGCAGCTGTTCAGAAGTTCATTCATTCAGAAGTTCAACCATTCAGCAGTTCATTCAGCAGTTCACTCATTCAGCAGTTCATTCAGCAGTTCACTCATTCAGCAGTTCAGTTATTTTTCAGTTCAATCATACATCAGTTCATTCATTCTGCAGTTCAATCATTCAGCAGTTCATTCTGCAGTTCACTCATTCATCAGTTCAATCATTTAGCAGTTCATTAATTCTGCAGTTCAATCATTCAGCAGTTTAAGCAATTAGAATTTAATGCCGCAGTGCAGTTGTTCAGCAGTTCATTCATTCAGAAGTTCAATCATTCAGCAGTTCATTCATTCAGCAGTTCAATCATTCAGCAGTTCATTCAGCAGTTCACTCATTCAGCAATTCAACCAATCAGCAGTTCATTCATTTAGCATTTAATTCATTCTGCAATTCATTCAGCAGTTTAGTCAGTCATCAGTTCATTCAGCAGTTCAATTATTCATTCATTCATTCATTTATTCATTCATTCATTCATTCATTCAACAAATCTAAATAATAATAATAATTATCATCAACATCATCCTCATCATTATAAAATCACACTCTAAAGTCATGGAAGCCTATGAATGAAGCCGATTATATGACTGTCTCAATGGTACAGCGTGCTTTGCTAGAGGTCACCTATTACTCATGTTACAGGCTTTGCCAAATATTCATTGGTGTGTCCGAGGAGAGCTAATCCAGACATTACTGTGTGCCGTCAGATAATGAGAAGTGCACGGACTCCAAATCCCCACCAAACTGGATTACACAGCCCTAGTAGGATTTCTCATCTCACACAGTCGAAACCTTGATTGTATTACTGATTATTTCACCCAGGCATCTGTTCTGGGTGATGATGGCAGCGGGACCTTATTTTGTTACTGTCTCTGCTTCTCTAAAAAGCCTCGTCTCTAAAGCCGGCCAGAAGTTGTATTGATTTCCACACAGACTAATCCAATCGCTAGAACTACTAGCAGATCAATGCAGCGCGATCCTCTTGCATTCACGAAACACATCGCAGAGCTTGTTAAAGGCATAATGGCCTCCATTATTTGGACAAATATTCTTAATCATGATGTCAAATATGATTGGCCATGATGCATCAATCCCTGAGGCTCGATGTAATGTGACGCTTCGCTCCCTTCAAACATGATGGTCAATGAAAGGCTGCATCCTTGTGTAAAATTAAACTGGAGACTTTATAGATTATTTTGTCAACTTGAGAGACAGGCCTTAATCACATGTAAAAAAATGAAAATAAAATAATAATAATTTTATATATTTTATATAATAATAATGTATATATATATATATATATATATATATATATATATATATATATATATAGATAGATAGATAGATAGATAGATAGATAGATAGATAGATAGATAGATAGATAGATAGATAGATAGATAGATAGATAGATAGATATATGTATATATATATATATATATATATATATATATATATATATACTACCTAGACAATTAGTGATGCCTAAAGATTGCAAAGATGATAGTCAAAGTGTAAATAAAAGATAAAACACAATGAAATGTGACACAATGGTGCAGTGGGCAGCATGATTGCCTTACAGCAAGAAGGTTGCTAGTTCAATCCCTGCTGGGCCAGAATGACATTAACAAATTATGACCAAATACAAAACCAATAATTGTCTATAAACTTAATACTTAACATAGCAAAATATGAACAAATTAAATCAATTGAAATTAAATTTCTTGCATTTTGTAACTATGAACTGTATACTTCACAGTTTTATCATCAGAATAAGAGACAAGAACATGAACAAAATACGAAATATTGGTTGTTAAAGAGTTAATGAAACACACACTTTCATTGTAATAAGCACAGCAGTTGTTGTTTGCAGTATCTGTATGCTATTAAAACATATTTCATGAGTTAATGATGTGTAATATAATAACACACTTGTCTTTGAAATGATGCATTGGTATATTTGTCATTAAAATGGTTTAACCTAAAAACAATATACTGTGGATGGATGGATAGAATAAAAAATATGAATAAAGGTACATATAATGCAGTTTTATTTCTTGTTAAATCAGTTACTGGTAATTTTGGGAACATTTTAGTAGGATACTTTTAAATAATGACAAAATAGCTATATTTTATTTATTTTTTAATTTGTGTCACTTAATTATTTACCACTTCACTAAATTAGTTATTATTTATTTACTTGTTTGAATGATAACTCTAAGTTGTTACTTTTTTGCATATATTGACATAAGAACAACGCTTGGTAAGGCAGGTGAACTGGCAATACTTCACAAGGAAGCATGGCCTTAGCTCTTGCTGAAGTACAGCACAAACAGGAAATGACTGCAGAGGGAGCGGAGCTGAGTCAGTAGTCAGGTGAGGGCTTCCTCTGCTGGCGTGGCATTACAGACAGTAAATAATATTTGACTAAATATTTTTCAAGACAATTCTATACAGCTTAAAGTGACATTTAAAGGTGTACCTAGGTTAATTAGGTTAACTAGGCAAGTTAGAGTAATTAGGCAAGTTATTGTATAACGACGGTTTGTTCTGTAGACTATCGGAAAAAAATTGCTTAAAGGGGCTAATAATTTTGACCTTAAAATAGATTTTAAAAAATTACAAAACTTTTTGAATGAGTGCTTTTATTCTAGCCGAAATAAAACAAAAAATATTTTCTCCAGAAGAAGAAATAATATCAGACATACTGTGAAAATGTCCTTGCTCTGTTAAACATCATTTGGGAAATATTTAAAAAAGAAAAAACAAATCAAGGGGTGGGGTGGGGGTGTGTGTGTGTGTGTGGGGGGGGGGGGGGGGGGGGTAATAATTCTGACTTCAACTGTATAGGTCTAGAAATATTGGGACATCGACACAATTCTAACATTTTTGGCTCTATACACCAACACAATGGGTTTGAAATTAAACTAACAAGATGTGCTTTAACTGCAGACTGTCAGCTTTAATTTGAGGGTGTGTACAGTACATCCAAATCAGGTAAACGGTGTAGGAATTACAACAGTTTGTATATGTGCCTCTCACTTGTTAAGGGTCCAAAAGTAATTGGACAGAATAATAATCATAAATCAAACGTTCACTTTTAAATACTTGGTTGCAAATCCTTTTTAGTGAATTACAGCCTGAAGTCTGGAACGCATAGATATCACCAGACGCTGGGTTTCATTCCTGGTGGTACTCGTGTTGATGTCCAAATGTCCAAATATTTATGGACCTAACTGTATATTTATCATTTTCACAAAATATTATCTTTGAAACTTTTTTTTTTCAATATGTGGTTGTTATATAAATGAATTGCCAAAACAATTAACAAGCCTGAAAATGTTTATGTATGGAAAAATGCTAAGCAGGCATCAAATAGCACTTTTATAGCGCTATAATCTACAATTACCACTATTTTATACCTCATTTTAGGAACGATTCAATTCAATCTCAGCAGCTTCCAAACAAACAGAAACTCATTGTTTTCATTTCTTCTAATGTAATTCAATATTTAGTTCCGGGTCATTTGCATAGACTTTTTAGTCTTTTTAATGAATAGTAATTCAGTTGCTTTTTTATGATTGTCAATAATTGCTACAATAATAGTAAAATGCAGTAAACAGAAGCAGTCATTCTCTGGTACTTTCAATCATTTGTAGTAATTCACAGATCCCAAGAGATTTCAGTCTTTAAAGCAGCTTCAATGAAAAGTATTCATCCACTTTTTCAAATTCTTAAGCATATGTTAGGCTTTAACACTGTTATGCAAAGATACACAAGTAAACAAGTCCTAAAACAACATGAGATCCGCTTAAAATATTACAATTACAATTTTTGTCTTCCTCTCTACCCTATATTTTAGTATAATTTACTTCTCGCGGTGTTACAATAGTGTTTTTAATGTTGAGTGGTCTGTTGTAGCCTGTAATTAAAGTTGGTCTATTCTAGAGGCACCCTGTGGTCACAGAGAGGAGTACAGCAAAATATTAGCCCTCCATAAAATCAGTGAATACATTTATTTGCTAGTGTATGTAAAAATGTCAAGATTTTTTTTATTTACTTTATTTTCATTAGTTTTAAGGTAAAAAAAAATATATATATTTTCTGTTTTGAAAATTTTGCTGAATTATATTTATAAAATTATATTGCATTATATCATAATGATAATTTAATATTTATTTAGTTATATTTAGGATTGATTGATTGATTGGTTGGTTGGTTGGTTGGTTGGTTTGTTTGTCGGTTGATTGATTCATTGATACTTTTACTTTTACTTCACTGCAATAACTCTATTCAACTTTAATTACCGTGTTCAGCACTGGTTTAAAACCAAGGAACAGGTGAGCACAATAATCAATTAAGAAATGAATAAAGACCTCTCTTTATTAAAACAATGCACATGCAAATGCTGAGTAATTCACATAATTCACAATATGTTCACATGATTGATCATTATAAAGCTAAAATGACTGGACTTGCAGACTGAGTACATCTGAGTACATCTTACAAAAGCTGTAAATTAAAATGATCATTTTTGTCTCAAAATCAGCTGAATTTAATTTTAGTTGTTTTTAGGATTGATTTGATTGATTGATTGATTGGTTGGTTGGTTGGTTGGTTGGTTGGTTGGTGGATTGTTTTATTGATACTAACTGTGATAGTAACTGTGATCAGTGCTAGCTTAAAACCAATGAACAGGTGAGCACAATAATCATTTAAGAAATGAATAAAAACCTCTCTGTATTAAAACAATGCATTTGCTATTACTGCAAATGCTGAATAATCCACAAAATACATAATATCTTCACATGATTGATGATTATATAGCTAAGAGTACATCTTACAAAAGCTGTAAATTAAAATTATCATTTTGGTCTCAAAATCAGCTGAATTCAATTTTAACTGTTTTTAGGATTGATTGATTGATTGATTGATTGATTGATTGATTGATTGATTGATTGATTGATTGATTGATTGATTGATGCAGGAACAGGTGAGCACAATAATCATTTAAGAAATGAATAATAAAGACCTCTTTGTATTAAAACAATGCATTTGCTATTACTGCAAATGCTGAATAATCCACAAGATATATAATATCTGTACATGATTGATGATTAAAAAAACTAAAAATGACTGGAATTAGTAATACAGACTGAGTAGAAAGTTTAATTACATCTTACGAAAGCTGAAAATATTAGGCGGGAAAAAAATCACTTGCTACAACAGCGTACATAATTTCACCAATATAATCGCCTTTCATCTTTTAAGCACAAGAAAGCAGATGGCAAACAGTTTTGTAGGATTTTTTAAATGAAAGCTTGTGAGTATAAAGAGCTGTTTTTCATCATGGAAAATGGCAAGAGCATATTCGGGTAAACAAAAGAAGCGAGTAAAGCTTTACGTGGCACGCGGTAAAAAATCAAGAATAAAGCCTGACATACAATTCAGTGTCGAGAGTAATAAACTACATGGCCTATCCTGCACGAAGCCCTTTTCATGTTGCTTCCCCCGAGGATGACAGATCAGGGTAATTCACTTTGAGATTGCCTTTTCCTTGATCTGAATGGCAATGAAATGAAACGAAACCCTCCCCTTCCCAGCTGAATCAAAGCTCCTCGTGATCTCAGATAGCGAAATGTGAATAGACCGGTTTATAAGTGCACCAAAGACCCCACTGGAAGCTGGAAGCCTATTTTACAGATGTCTATTGTGGCTCCTGCAAGCATAAAGGCATATCCGAGTCACATAAACAAGCATACGTTGGTTTTGCCTGTATTTGTTTAAATTGGACGTATTTTTTATTGGATTATTGGATTTTGTTATGACTGAATGTGACTGTCTAATTTGGAGGTCACTTAAAGGAGTGCATCGGTGTACGTTTTTTAGTGCTTTTCACCCTTCTGTGTGAAGGCCAGAACAATCTGAAAGCATATCGATGTGTGCCGAGACAGAGAAAGAGAGAAAAAAATTCAAAGGTAATTGCATCAGCTTGTTGAAAAGGACTTCCATTGGGAAATGGCCTTGATTTAAAATCTGTACAATTACTTCTTGGCTTCTTTTGTTGTTTTTTTCCCTCTCCTTTCTCTTTTTCAAGGCCTTCACATTTCTGTTCTCATCTCAAACACTGTGACAGCTAATTCATTTGGAGTGTTTTCATTAAAACTACATCAAATCACAACCCTTTGTATACTTTCTTATTATTAAACGTCCCTGTTGTGGACATTTCTGCAGTGCATGTTCTTCTACAGATGACAGCGTTCGAAATAATCTTACATCAAACTCTTTTAATATCTTTTGTCGGTGCATGAATTCATTTTGCTCTGCTTTTAGATTAATGCAATCAAGGCTACAGTGGAAGGGATGTAACATTTCTGGCATAGGCGGAGGGTGAACAAACTCCAGGGTAAGGCTAAGATATGCACTGCCCTTTAATGCATTTACTAAAGCACCGCCTATCAACAAACATATTATATTCAACAAGCAAATTAAATTATTTGATTAGATTCATTCAGATAATATAGTCACTTTGATATGCAGCCAAGAGCCAGAAAATGAGTGGACCTAAATAGGGTGGACCTCAGTGCCTACTCTTAAAGTATAATAGTGTATAATAGCTAGTTTCTTATATTTATGATCTCTGGTAATATAGTAATTTATTTAACAAGTGGCATTTGAGTATCCAACTCAAAAATAAATAAATTGCAAAAATGTGTCAAGAATCCGAAATCATTCACTTTGCCACGAGGCGAATCGAAAACTGAACTTGTAATTCAGCAATAAATATATAAAACTAAGCATTTTTAAACTGTAATTAGGATACTGAGTTTATTTTTCTTTATTAAGCTAGACACAACAAAAAAGACAATGAAAATATGACAACATAAACTTGGTGTTTATTTGCGTTATCTTATTGGCAATTGAATTAAAGGCAACCATTGCAGAGTAAAGGTGATCCAGTAGCCATTAGCTAGCGTGAGTAATTATTTGTTTAAATTAGATTCATATTATTCAAAATACAAATTAAAACATAATTAAAACTCTTGACTTCCCATCACCCCTGTAGAAAACACAGCAGAATTAAAATGCAAAACAAGATTACTACACTAGGCTAGAATACTACGTTACAATGAAACAACCGAAATAATCATTTCATTTATTACTGAAAACTAATTACACCAGAATAATATATTATTATACCCCTCTCGTAATACTCATTTTATGTCATTTATGTCATTTTATTTCTTACGTCCTTGACCAGCAAATCAGAAAAGTCCGCTGGCCAGCATTTTCTGTTTCGTTTTCAGAGCTGCTGCCAACTCCAGTCAAAAACAACGCTCATCAGTGCAAAGCGGAGTTGGACAGTTCCATTTTTGTGCGGAGGGGGACTTTGAATTTGATTGGCAAACTTACAATAACTAAAGTGTTCTGTTAATCATTAACATTAAATTACATTCATATTCAGCCTTACACACGCTCCACCTATGATTTCTGGTCATTTTAAAAGTGCTGAAAATTGTAGAATTTCAACACAGGCTAATTGTGGATATGTGGATATGTCTACATTTCTGAAGAGCGCAAAATTATGTAGCTAGAGGTACGCCTGGCCGCATTTCGTCTTTAAAATGAACGCTAAAGGGTTTTTATTTATTTTTATTTTATTGCTTTTGAAAACACTTTCGGTTTGGTTTAGGGAAGGGGGTGGGTAGATCAGTCTGTCAGAGTCAGTCAGTCAACAAACAAGCTGGTCTGGTCAGCTGAAGTGTATATTGCGCCCTCTGGTGGATTTAAGCGAGAAGAAGATGCTTGAGAGAAATTTTAGATCATCAGAAAGCATCCACAGCGTCCTCTGATGGATTTGCAAATACATAAACTGTGAACAGATGTACCTCCGGTTACATATTTTGCTGTCCACAGAAATGTCAACCTGGGTATGTATCCGCAATGAGCCTGGGTTGTAGAATTTTTATAAAAGCACTTGTTATTAGTGAATTAGTTGAATTATTGAATAAATGTTGAATTAGTGAATAAATATCAACATAAAAAATGTATGTAACATTAAGTTATGATTTCTAAAATTGTTGTCAATGTAGGGACTGCACCGGGTTTTTGAGTTATATCATAAAATGCAAAATCACACAAAGGATAAAAAAAAAATATTACTTTATATACTGTATAACTCTTGAAGATCAAGAATATCAATTCTTTATATATCAGACAACAGTAAACGTGTACGGCTGCAATCCGAAATCTACTACTCATTTAGGAACTACATTTCAATTCGAACAGTTAGAAAAGTAAATTCTATATGTTACAAATGTGAGTAGTATGAATGGAATTTGGACGCACTACTGTACATCCACCAATTATCATTATCACATGACCTGCAAGCACCAGTTGTGTCGTTTCACTCAGATTCACAAATTTTCTCATGGCATCATGTATAGTGTAGCATTAGTTTTTAAGCGCACTTCAGAATCTCGCTGGTAGAAGAGTAAGTCAGTAATACTCTAGTAGTACTTCTCCCATACTTTTTTTTGCATACTATGAAATTGGACATACTACTTGGCATACCGTTTTTAACATACTATATTGTTGGGAAATATGGAATTTTGCACACAGCCAATGGCTGCATCTGAAATTGCCTACTACTCGATTAGGTACTACATTTGAATTTGAATTTACAACATAACCATTGGAAAAGAACATTCTATATAGCATGAATGTGAGTATTATGACTGTAACTCGGACATACTACATCCGCCATTTGTCATTATGAGGTGGCATATGACATAAGCATTGCCTCACTCTCATTATTGAATTCTCTCATGTGGCATAATGGGATAGCATAGAATCTCTCCGAAATTATTAGGCTGTCCGGGTACTTCTCGCTTACTGTTTTTTGAATGTACTGTACTATGAATTCAGACTCGGCTGGGTCAGTTGGCATTTCTGTGTTGAGTTTGCATGTTCTCCCAATGTTCGGGTGGGTTTCCTCCGGGTGCTCAGATTTCCCCCACAAGTCCAAAGACATGCACTATAGGTTAATCGGGTAATCTTAATTGTCCGTAGCGTACGCAGTGATAGGTTGCAGCTGGATGGGCATCCGCTGTGTAAAACATATGCTGGATAGGTTGGTGACCTGTGGCAACCCCTTATAAGTTGGCGACCTGTGGCGACCCCTGATTAATAAAGGGACTAAGCCGAAAAGAAAATGAATGAATAAAGTCAAACATACTACTTAGCATACTGTTTTAATGTACTGTGTAACAGGGAAGTGTGTGATTTCGGACACAACCAATTAAAGACTATAAAATAAACAAGATGTGTCACTCGTATAGTTTTGAATGGGGCGAATGAAGCCCCACCTTCTAGTAGCCAATCAGCAATTGATATAGACTGATGAGTCTCCGAGGGAGGGGCTCGAACAAGGCGTAAAAGACAATTGTTGATTAACTTTATTGCTGATTCCTAATATGAAATTTTATCGTAAGCTTGGCAAGCATTTTTGGAGAATTTGATGTTTTCCCATTCAAACAGAATGCCCAAGCATACTGCCCGAGAGGTGTTTCAAAGATGACTGCAGAGTGAAATGAATTGCCTTAAAGGTACTTTGAGCCAATGTGTTGTTAAATTATTAACATTTAAAAATATTTACATTTAAATTTGTAAATTACCTAATTTATATAAAAGTGATTGGCTAAAAAAGGGATTGGGAATGCAGTGAAAATACTCTATAGTCTAACCCTGCATTATACATGTACATGTACTATACAACTCTATTTCATTTGAAAGGGTTGTAAGTCAGGTAAATATATTTTCTGAAAACATGTGAATCACAAAGCCACTTCTGGTAGTAAAGGTCTAGAAGGATGCATGAAGGATTACATTTCATTCTATTTTTACTTTTAATAGCTAGAAAAGATGAGTATTTTATTTCAGTTGAGCTGAAAGAGGAATTTGATAAAAAAAGACTTTAGAGTCTAATGTTGAATCTCATTTAAAAGATGCAGAATACACATTTGGATGGATGGAAATCATTATATAAATACTGTAAATGGACTACACAAGAGCGATATCACAAAAGCAGGAACATGATATTAATATAATCAAGAAACTATTTCTGAAAACTATTTCTACAGAGGAAATAAAAGGAGTCGTTTCTGTAATACACCAGAGCGACAACACATCATTCCTGCAAAACGGTGAGATGGCCAAAGCACAGAATTCTGCTGCATTTCATAAAAAACACAGCGTTTCGGCAGCCCGTGACCATCAGCTCATTCTACAGTATGGACCATTTGTCATTTATTGGGTAATCTAAAAGTGCTGCCTTTGTATTGTAAAAACTGCCATCAAAATACAGTGGAAAATCAGTACATTGCCATCTGCTAGGCTTTATATCAGTCCCCTCATAACCCATTCCATATAATGATGTGCCTGTTTTCTAGTCCCAGTCAAACCCTACATTCAATCTTCTAAAGGCCGAACCGTGAACTATTATAGTAATAACCTTGAACAAAGCACGTCTTGCACATTTTCTCTATATATTCATGCAGTTTAACACAAATAAATGCACTCTGTCTATTTGCAGGTACGTATGTGATGAAGGTGACAGCAACAGACGCAGATGACCCTACATATGGAAATAGTGCCAGAGTCGTGTACAGCATTTTGCACGGCCAGCCGTATTTCTCTGTGGACCCCAAAACAGGTAAAGCAACTCCGAAATATGAGTAGTTGACTAATAGTAAGTAACAAATTTTATTTTATTATTATAATTTTTTTAATTATTATTATTATTATTATTAAAAAATTAAAATAAAGATTACATATTTTTTTAGTTATGTAGTTTGAATTCTGATTATTTGATAAAATGGAAGTATCGCAAACTTTTGATAAAATATAAGGGGTCGCAAACTTTTGATAAAATATAAGGGGTCGCAAACTTTTGAAAAAATATAAGTGATTGCAAACTTTTGATAAAATATAAGGGGTTGCAAACCTTTGAAAAAATATAAGGAGTCGCAAACTCTTGAGAAAATGGTAGAAGTCGAAAAATTTTTGAGAAAATAAAAGAGGTTGCAAACTTTTGAGAAAATATAAGGACTCACAAGCTTTTGGGAAAATAGAAGGGGTCGCAATTTTTTGAGAAAATATAAGGACTCACAAGTTTTTGGGAAAACAGAAGGGGTCGCAAACTTTTGAAAAAATATAAGGGGTCGTAAACTTTTAAGAAAATATAAGGGGTTGCAAACTTTTGAGAAAATATAAGGAGTCTTAAACTTTTGAGAAAATATTAGGGGTCCAAACTTTTGAGAAAATATTAGGGGTCCAAACTTTTGAGAAAATATTAGGGGTCCAAACTTTTGAGAAAATATTAGGGGTCCAAACTTTTGAGAAAATAATAGGGGTCCAAACTTTTGAGAAAATATAAAAGGTCGCAAACTTTTGAGAAAATATAGAAGGTTGCAAACGTTTGAGAAAATATAAGGGGTCACAAACTTTTAAGAAAATATAAGGGGTCGTAAACTTTTCAGAAAATATAAGGGGTCGCAAAATTTTGAGAAAATATAAGGGGTCGCAAACATTTGAGAAAATATAAGGGGTTACAACATTTTGAGAAAATATAAGGGGTTGCAAACTTTGTCAATTCTTTAAGTTTTATTTTTTTTACTTTAAACTGAACTGTACCATAAAACTCTTCCTTGGTATATAGCAATAAATAAAAACTAATAATAATATGCAAATAGTGTGAGAGCAGTGTATTTTAATTGTTCTGCACTTATCTTGATATAGTGCTATTTAATTTACATTAAATTATTTAAAAAAATTTCCATGACTTGCTGGATTTTCCTTTGTCATACCATAAAACAGTTTTGAAATCTGCCTCAAAATCTAAAAATAAAAATCATAATACTAACACAGCGGTTTTTGTGACCAGAGGTGCATGGAAAACATGTTTAACCATTTCCTGCATTTTAAATGACAACAATACTAATACTATTCATATTTGCCATGTGTGACAGTGAAACTGCGCATGAAATCAACTACCCATCTAAATACAAACGTTTGCAACATAAATAAAATGAAATTATTACAGCCACAAATAAGTTGTGCTTCGCTTATGTTATACAACAGACCAGGCTCATTAATTTCACAGTTCACAGGTTTCAACATAATTACATTCATTGACCCTATTAGACAAATAAGCTCTGGGGTTTGATTTGATAATGTGGCCGGCCTCGAAAAATGGATTCGTAAATCAAAATGAATTTACAGTAACTGATGCCTTGTCAGCTAAATAGGTCTGCAAAGATCTGTAATTACAAAATCAGGTTGTATGTTTTAGAAGATAATAAAGGTAATGTAAAAGCACATGGATTTTATTGCTGTTTATATGATTGGTAGAACTGTAGCATATCTAATTGAAGCAGCAAAGTTGAATAGTCTTAGTGAATATTTTGTTATGCACTAGTAAGAAGTAGGGATGGACGATAGGTTATCATTTGAAATACAGCAGGGAAAAGAAGTATTGAACATGTCATGTTTTTTCCTAGAAATATTGTTTCTAAAGGAGCTGTTGACATGGACTTGAACTAGATTTTGGTAAAAACACAAACAAAAATAAAACAATGAAAGTAAGTTATGTGTAATAACAATGAAATGACACAAGGAGAAAGTACTAAACTACTGAAATTTATTTAATATTTAAAGTGGTGATGGCAGCTTAAAGACACCTCTCATATGGAGAATGAAGTCACATGCATGGTTCAGATCTGAGTATTTCACAGACTTCAACAGAGTGTAAAAATATTGATGGTTCTATGGGTCTCGTCTATCAAATCTGATCTTTATTTAGTACTCTTTGGTGGAGAATCCTGAAGTCAGGTGATTGGTTGGGCCATTCCACAGCTTTATTTTCTTTCTCTGAAACCATTTGAATTTTCTTGGCTGTGTTTTGGATTAATGTCTTGCTAAAATGTCCACCCTGGTTTCATCTTCATCCTAATAATGTAGACGTTGAACTAAAGCGGCTAATATTCATTAATAATGATGAAGAGCAGAGGGTTGCTGATCAACTACCGAGAGATTTCAGCTGCTGTCTGGGCTTTCTCTGCCTTTCCACACCTCCCTTTCTTCATGTGTTCAATACTTTTTCCATGCATCATTTGATTTGATTACATATAACTTCATTTGTAATGTAATTAGTTTAGTTTTCTTTGCATATATGGATTTCTTTGGTTGTGACCAACATCAGGTGAACATTTCAAGTCAACAGCACCTTTAGAAATGAGTTTTCTGAGAAAAATGGTGACGTGTTCAATACTTAATTTCCCCGCTGTATACCTGTCAAAACTTTGCACAAAATAAGAAAAACTAGCGTTATCATAATAATATTGATAAAACCTACAGTTGGTCTGTGCTAATATTTTATTACAGTAGCATGTTTTCGTTATTGAGAGTCTTTACAAACAGATTTACTGTATACTTTTACGTTGAATGCACTTCATAACATCATTGAGTGTTTAAAATCACTCCTTTTTGTGACCAGACATGTTTAGTATCAAAGATTGAGAAAGAATCATGCTATTTTATCATTTTATAGTACTCAACATATAATTTAGGCTTATACCCAGGATGGCTTGAAGAACAGGAATAATACAGATATTACCACAAGCATTTGTTTACTGTGTTTATGTTTGATCCACTTATCCATTTTTAATCATCATTATCCTCTTTGCTCTGTAGCAAGGATGATTTCTTCTGTAATGTATATGTGGTGTTTGTGCACGAGGGTGCTCTCTAGCGTTCACAACACTATTTGAGAGCTCTTTAACTCTGCTCCTGAATACTAACTCATTCATTCATTCATTTTCCTTCGGCTTAGTCCCTTATTTATCAGGGGTTGCCACAGCGGAATGAACTGCCAACTATTCTAACATATGTTTCACGCATATGATGCCCTTCCAGCAGCAACCTAGTACTGGGAAACACCCACACACTCTTGCATTCACATGCACATTCATTCTCTATGGTTGATTAAGTTAATCTAAATCCCTTATAGTGCATGTCTTTGGACTGTGGGGCAAACCAGACCACCCGGAGGATAATCATATCAAATTATTATTATAAAATATTGTGATATACTGTATTTTTAAGTCCATATCGGTCATCCGTAGTCAGGAGCGTTTACTCCATTGATTGTGAATGTCCAAATGGACATCATCTGCAGTCAATAGCCTGTAGTATCCAATAAAGAATAGCACAAACCTACAAGACGAACTTGATGTACAGGGTATGTGTGGGCATTTCCAGCTTGTTTTTACTATGGTTGTAAAAGAATGGAGCATAGCAAACAGGAATATATGACTAAAAATATAATATCCTGATATCAGAGAACCCAGGGGGGCCCAAAGGGTGACATTCTGTAGACGAACAAATCAAATGACTAGTAAGGAAGAAAAATCTGTATTTGTCCCAGACCATATCAAAAAAATTGGCAACACAACCCGACAGTAAACAAAACCTGCCAGTCGAAGGCGGGAAACAAAGGCAGGGGGTAAAACACAGAACTGAGAGGAAAAAGACTCGTAAAAAACTCACACTTTAAAGAAATAGTTTGCACAAAAATAAGTATTTGTTCACCATTTACTTATAATCAATTGGTTTATTGCGTTTGCTTTTTCTGTTGAACATAGTGGGGGAAAAAATGCAATGGAAGTCAATGGCTACCGGTTTTCTGCATTTTTCAATTCAATTCAGTTCAATTTATTTCTATAGTTCTTTTACAATGTAGATTGTGTCAAAGCAGCTTAAATTTAAGTAATTTGAAATTGGAACTGTTGTCAGTCCAGTTTTTAGAGTTAAAGTTCAGTTTAGTGCAGTTCATTTTTCTAAATATCTTCTTTTTGGTTTGACAGAAGAAAGAAACCCAATTAAGTTTGATAAGTTACACTGCAAAAAAATTCTGCAAAAAAAAAAAGAAAATACTAATTATCAGCAATAAAATAAAAGAGTGTTTTATTTACACTCCGTTTATAATTCTTGTGAATTTAATTATGGGACCTTGATCTCTGCTTTGTTGACTTGATGTTAAAAATAGGCACACAGACTTTTAATTTCAGCCAGCCAGCCTCAGAGCTTCTCGGTGAACTGTCCTTCCATTATAAATTTGCCACATTTATTGTCTGATCTTCATATATATGATATAAAGTGGGTATCAGACTGGTCAAGAAGCACTGCATTAAATTCCATTTTCCTGCCCCATGTCTTTAAAATAGGAGTTTATTTTAGAACATTATTTGCAATGGAGTTTCTGTGCTTGCCTGCTGATGCTGATGGCGTTAGGGGTTACACAGTCTTTCATCTCATTTTACGTTTGAACAACTAAATAAATGAATTAGTCCCTTTATTAATCTGGGGTCACCACAGTGGAATAAACCGCCAACTTATCCAGCATATGTTTTACGCAGCGGATGCCCTTCCAGCTGCAACCCAGTACTGGGAAACATCCATACAAACTCATTCACACACATACAGTACGGAAAATTTAAGTTACCCAATTCACCTATAGCACATGTCTTTGGACTGTGGGGGAACACCCGGAGGAAACCAACGCGATTATAAAGAGAACATGCAAACTCCATACAGAAACGCCAACTGGCCCAGCAGAGGCTCAAATCAGTGACCTTCTTGCTGTGAGTCGATCATGCTACCCACTGTGCCACTGTGATTCCCAACTAAATGAATACTTAAATCTATTTAACTGAATGTATTTAAATGACATTGCAGCATTGATGCTGTGAAAGAAACCTCATTAAACCTCAATAAACCTCAAACTATCATTGGCTGAAAAACAACAGCTGTGCATATAGTCTATTCAATTCTACAGTTTAAGAAAGTGACATTTATTGACATTTTAGTAGTATGGAATAATATAATTTATAACAAATAATATAGAGAGGAATAAGTCTGTAAAATAACAGAAAATGTACTGAATAAAGCAGTTTAATACATGGTTTTTGTCCCTTAATACACCACACTAACCCAGACAATATATCACTTTACACTATTAAAAAATCGAATAAAAGTCACTTTTTCAAACTTTTCAAAGCTAAAAGTTGTTGGAAGAAAGATCGAGGTCACATAATACAACTCAAAGCATAAATAAACAGGAAACAAAATACACATAAACACATGAATCACAAAATACAAATAAAAACAGTTTTTTTACAGTGTATTTTTGGGTCAATTATTGATAAATAAAATAAAATAAAATAAAATAAAATAAAATAAAATAAAATAAAATAAAATAAAATAAAATAAAATAAAATAAAAAAAAAAAAAAAAAAAAAAAAAAATGGATATTTGCCACATTTTAGTTCCAATTAATATTATTTTTCCTTACATTAAAGCAGAAGTTGAGTTTCTGAAGAATTTTTTTACCTTCACTGCCAGGAAAAAATGCATGGTTGTGCAGTAAATTGTAATTTTAAGTGAAATATTTTTTTAATTACCACACAAACTTCAAAGAGAGAAACTAAAGTTAAAAAAAGCCTTGAGAATCATACGTGACATCCCATTTACATTTCATCTGAAATTGTCATTGTAGGAAGGTCCATGCCCTTCTTAACCACTCACCACCATGTCTAATTCATCCTATGAAGCGCTCTCTTGATCTGGGAAAGCTTCTTGTGGAGTTGGGAAACGCATTAGTTGTGCTTTACAGAGGGAGAGCGAGGAAAGGTGTTACTACACTGGCTTTGCCACATTGTTAAGACTGTCAAGAATCTGAGGTTTTAGGACTGACCTCAATCTTTTAGCTGGAGAAAAAAAAACACTTGAAGGTAAAGGTGTATAACACTGGATGCTGGCAGGGTTTTACAGTCTGATGCCCACGGAGAACATTTTAAGTTCTCTTTGTGCTTTAGAATCTATATGAGCTTCAAAGAACCCCACTTAGCAAAGAGAGAGTTTTTTCTTTTGTTAGAAGCTGATTTCTAGAAGCATTTATGTGCTCTGAATGGTATATCGTGAAAAAAAAATTCTAAAGAAACATATATGCATTTAATGTGCCATGCAGGCTTCTTATGTTAGGCTTCTATGGAAACTACAGTAAGTGCAAAAATAAAATATCAGTAAAACAAAACCCTAGAGACAATAATATGGATGCACAAATTTACATATGCAACTTCCCATCATGTTTACAAGAATATGTCAGGTACAGTATAGTTAGCTCAATCATGTGGCACAAAAATGTATTTCAGTAAATGTGATGCAGTGAAAGTGAATGGATTGAGCATGAGATTATAAATAATAAGTAGTATAATAAATGATGTATTAGGGTCCGTTCTTTGTACGTGGATTACTCTATTAGCTGAATTTGGTTATTGATGGTTTGACACAATTCAGGGATCCGTTCTTCATACGTCGCTTAAATGATGTAAGGTGACTTGGCAGATCCTGGATCTTTTAATCTTGATAACTGATCTCTGGCTAGTTTGGTTGTTCAAACAAGTTTGCGAATAAGAATAAAATGTCTGGATGAACTGATCTGAGATCGCTGCGTGTGCTGTGATATCGATTCTCGAATTCATGATCAGCAATGCACTGATTGGCTGACAGCACAGTAGTGTAATGACATCATCTGATTAATATTCCATTATCCATGTGAGCAAAATTACATAAAACTCATGGTAATGGATGTGTTAAATATTATACGCAATGGCTTTCCACATTTGTTGTGGGCTGCAGGCTTTACACTTTAGAGCGGATTTTCTTCATTATAGTAGCCTATTTAAGTTTATTAACTGGTGTAAGGAATAACTGGCTATTTAAATTAATTTTGCATCAAAAAAGCATTTTGATATTGGTAAAAGCATCAAATCACCATCATATGAGCTGTAAAAACATGTGCATGACTGCATAAATTATTATTCCTTTTATTAAAAAAATTATTCACAAATTTATTATCATACAATTTATTATCATACACAAATTGTACTAAAGCTGGGTCGGTATCTTAAAATAGTACGCGTTTGTGTCTAAAAAGTCCATATTAATAAATGTTCTCTTTGTACCGACCCAGCTTTAGTACAATTTGTGTATGATAATAGACATCCACGATGTTCTTTTTATTTATTTATTTATTTTTTTTAAGGAATAATAATTTATGCAGTCATGCTGACACCTAATATGACAGTGATTTGTGGCTTCACAAACGTTGCAGACACCTTTGCAAATATCAAAATGCTTTTTTGATGCAAAATGAACTGAAACAGCCAGTTATTTCTTACACCGATGAAGAAACTTGAATAGGCTTCTATAATAAAGAAAATCTACTATAAATGTAAAGCTAAATAAATTGCTAAATGAGTGTGCAAAGCCTGCAGCCCACAACAAATGTGGAACATTATTGCGTATCATATTTAACACACCGTTTATTACGGATTTTATGTAATTTTGCTCACATGGATAATTGAATATTAATCTGATGATGTCATTACGCTGCTGCGCCATCAGCCAATCGTTGCATTGCTGATTATGATTTCGAGGATCGATAGATCTGTCTTTCATAACACACGCAGCGATCACAGATCAGTTCATCCATTTTAATCTGATTCGCAAATTTGTTTGAAGAACCAAATTAGACAGATCAGTTATCAAAATTTAAAGATCCAGGATTTACCAAATCATCTTAGATCATTTAAGCTAGGTACGAAGAGCGGACCCCTGGTGTTATTGTTTATGTGTTTTTTTGTTTGCTTGTTCCATCAATCCCTCATTTATCACTGAAGAAGCCATTTTACAATACAATTAATAAAATGCAGTAGACATTTTTTATATGGCTATTTTATAAAATGATGAGCTTGATTTCATAGTTAGTATCTCATTGTAACCATAATCTCTTAGAAATTATTTAACATTGTGCTGCATAATATTTACCCTAATATTTCCCTCTACCAGGCATTGAAAAGGTTGAGAGTGGTCAAGTACAACAAAATTTCAGCCTTTAATATTGAGGCTTTTTTATATCAAACTGTTTAGGAATTAGAGGTTAACGGGGCTGTGTAGTGTTAAAAAGCTTGACTCTGTATTTGAGTTCTGTTCCATGGGGAGAGAGCACGCTGTTTTCTGTTTTATGCAGATTAAAACCTACCATGATTAAGGTTTTACAAATGGTTAGCATCTCATTAGCCAGGAAATACTTATCTGGATGAGCCATGGGTAATATATTTTCTGAGCCAGGAGGATAATGCATCATCTATAACCCTTACTCAAACCCTAAAATAATACTAGAATATATAGAAGCCACTGGTTCGAGTCCTGGCTGAGTCAGTTGGCATTTCTATGTGGAGTTTGCATGTTCTGCTCATGTTCATGTGGGTTTCCTCAGGGTGCTCCGGTTTCCCCCACAGTCCATAGACATGCGCTATAGGTGAATTGAATAAACTAAATTAGTCGTAGTGTATGTGTGTGAATGAGTGTGTATGGGTGTTTCAAAGTACTGAGTTGTAGCAGGAAGGGCATATCCTGGTTATATAACATAGGCTGGATAAGTTGGCGGTTCATTCCCCTGTGGCGACCTCTGATGAAAAAGGGACCAAGCCGAAGCAAAATGAATGAATGAATAAATGTTTTATTGCTGAGCTACAAAAAAGCTAATTGAAATTAAATGTTTCAATTAAATGTTGTAAATGAATCTCAGTTTTTAAAATGTAAATATCACTTGACAAATCGAGGACTATGCAGAAGACATCGGCGAGCAAATCAAGGCAAAAACTAGTGTAACTAATGTTATAAATGAGATAGTTTTTTGTTTCTTCTGTAATAAGCTCATTATAAATTTCATTTTGTCATATCCATATCACCCTGCAGCCCAAGACCAGTTGCTCACAGTCAGTGGTCAACTGGTCAGTACCTGGATGGGAGACCACATGGGAAAACTAGGTTGCTGTTGGAAGTGGTGTTAGTGAGGCCAGCAGGGGTCTCTCAACCTGTGTTCTGTTTGTGAGTCCTAATGCCTCAGTAAAGCCCCCTAATGCCCCACTATTCTGTCAGTGGGCGGCATATTTCAGATGAGACAGTAACCGAGGTCCTGACTCTCTGTGGTCATTAAAAATGCCATGACACTTCTCGTAAAGAGTAAAGACGTAACCCTGGTGTCCTGGCCAAAATCCCTCTCAGTCCTTAACCATCATGGCCTTCCAATAATGCCCATCCACTGAGTTGTCTCTATCACTGTCTCTCCACTCCACCTATAGCTGGTGTTTGGTGAGCGCACTGGTGCCGTTGTCCTGTGGCTGTCATCACATCATCCAAGTCGATGCTACACACTGGTGGTGGTGCGAAGAGACCACCCATGATTGTGAAGCACTTTGGGTGTATGGCCAAACACAATAAATGCACTATATAAATACACATTACATTACATTATAAACTGTAAAATAAAATTACACTGTATTAGTTAATAAAAAAACAATGTATAGTCATTTTTAATCATTGTTATATAAATTAGGAAATCACCCATGGCAACTATATTTACCTGCAGCCCACTAACCTCAATCAAGTTTGGTTTTTGGCTTTTCATAAAAAAAGTTTGGGCACCCCTGGTTTAAAGTAGTTGTTTAAAATGAGTTGAAACAACTCAATTATTAAAGGTTTTTTGGGACAACTTAATTGTTTTGTTCAACCCACTTAAATTTGAAAAAATGATTGAGTTAACGTAATGGATTTATGTTGGGATAACATGAGGGAATTGTGTGAAACCCATCCTTTTCATTCATTCATTCATTCATTCATTTTTCCGGCTTAGTCTCTTTATTCTTCCGGGGTCGCCACATTGGAATGAACCGCCAACTTATCCAGCATATGTTTTACGCTGCGAATGCCCTTCCTGCTGCAACCTAGCACTGGGAAACACTCATACACTCTCATTCACACACACTCATACACTACAGCCAACTTTGTTCATCCAATTTACCTATAGCATATGTGTTTGGACTGTGGGGGAAACCGGAGCACCCAGAGAAAACCCACAGCAACACAAGGAGTACATGCAAACTCCACACAGAAATGCCAACTGCCAACTAACTCAAAAGACTCGAACCAGCAACCTTCTTGCTGTGAGGCGATAGTGCTAACCACTGAGCCACTGTGTTGCCCCATTTAAACCCATGATTTTTTACAGTGTATTACCTGTTTATTTTAGTATAATCTTTACATACAGTAAATTTAAAATAGTATTTTTTAAGGTAGTTATATTGTAAGAAATATAGTTATCGCAACACTCAACAACAATATCACACATCACATATTTTCCCAGTATCGTGCAGGCCTAACACAAAAGTAGTGTGTAAGAGGTAAGCCACCAGACAGACACTGATAATGGGAGAGAGATGACACATTGCACCTTTAAGTTTCATTTGCTTCAGTTTCCCTTTTCACAGTGCAGCAGAACTCCATCCATTTCCTTTTTTTGTGCCTCTCAATTTTCTTATCTCAATTGTGTCTGTTATTTTAGATTACCGCTCACATCCCTTTCTCAGCAGGCCTCATTCTCAGGTCTAAACCCTATTCTTCTCCTCACCTTACCCTCTTCTCTGTAATCCGATTCTCTTCGCACACTGATACCTGCCTGGATTCACAGCCTCTTCATCTGCACTGTCTGTCTCACTATCCCTTTATCGTCCTTTTCTCTGCTCTCTTCTTTCCATTAACACAGTCTCGCTGTCTGTTTTTTTTTTTCGAACTGTGTGCAGGAGTGATCCGGACAGCTCTTCCTAACATGGACCGTGAGGTGAAGGAGCTCTATCAGGTTCTCATCCAGGCCAAAGACATGGGCGGGCAGTTGGGGGGTCTGGCAGGGACCACCACCATCAACATCACTCTGAGTGACGTCAACGACAACCCACCAAGGTTTTCTAAAAGTAAGTGGCAGTGTAATTGTTTAACAGCCAATCTGAAGTTGTAAACAAGAAAACTTTCAGAAGTGCTGTACAGTATATGGTTTATATAAAATATACATGTTTGTTTTTTAAAGGAGTTTTATTCAGTACACTCAAAGAAGTTTAATACAGTTGCGCATAAACCTCATGACCATTTTTTAATATGATGACCCTTACAAAAAAAAAAAAAACCCACGAACTACACATGCAATCAGGTCACAATTAAATGCAAAACACAACTGGAACACTCATGACTTTTTCTGTTGTATTTTCTGTTGTTCTGAAGCCAAGTTTCACGTGTGTTTGTCGTTTGCTTCACATGGGATTTTAGGATAGGATTGCACATATGCAACACACACGTAATAAGTTGCTTTGGAGCATTTTCTTTAAAAAAAAAGAATCATTGTTTCTGTCATGGTTCTGAAAGCATGTTTTTCTCCATTTGTGCGATATTAACATGAGATTGCACATGTGAAACACACATGATACATCTTGTTTTTCTAGACACTCAAAGCACTTTACACAATGGGGGTGGGGGGGGGGATCTCCTCATTCACCACCAGTGTGCAGCATCCACCTGGATGATGCAACGACAGCCATATTGAGCCAGATCACACACCAGTTGATTGGTGGAGAGGAGACAGCATGATGAATTCGATTATGATATGGGGATGGTTTGGGGGCCATGATGGTCAGAAGTCAGTGGACAAATTTGGCCAGGATGCCGGGGTTAAACCCCTTCTGTTTTTCAAAGGACAGCCTTGGATTTTTAACAACCACAGAGAGTCAGTACCTCAGTTTTCTGTCTCATCCAAAAGACGGCGCTCACTGAGCAGTATATTTCCTGTTGTTGTTGTTGTTGTTGTTGTTGTTGTTGTTGTTGTTGTTGTTGTTGTTTTCAGATACAAATATTCTGTTTCACATGCATTTGTTTCATTTGTGTTTAACATGTGTTATTAACACACTTACTCTTTCCCCATACACCCCACACTCTCTTCATAACTTGCACTCCCCATAATCACTACACTATTTAATATTTGCAAAAATAAAAGTGTACATATTCTTTACACTTTGTTGCACTAATTCATTTTGAATTGTACACATCCACTGCACATATACATTTGTAATTATTTTCATATCTATCTCAGGGCTTTCCACACATAGACTTTACTTGGGCGGGCTGCCAAGATAAATTAACGACCACCCAAGTATATTTAGTGACACATTTGTTTTTGTTACTATTTTTATCATTCTTTTAGATTTTTTTTTTGTATGCGCTCAATCGATCAAAAATGTTTGTTTATATTAAGTAGTGAAAAATCTTCTCTCGTTTACCTTATTTCATATGTGCTGTGGGTAAAAGGTGTGTTTCAATCCGGCCACAACCACAAGTATATTTCAAACCTGTGGAAAGCACTGCTATCTGCATACTTCTGATTATTAATAGCAACCTGTTCATATATTCATCTATTGTTAATCTCTGTTCATAGTTAAAAAAAACTTGTATATAAATCCTCATTGTACATCCATCTTTAAATATTACCCATAGTTTTTCTATAATTGCATTTTATATATTATACCTATACTGCATTGCTGCTGTTGCACTCCTGGTTAGACCTAAACTGCATTTCAAGATTTCATACTTAGCTGACGATTGATTATAAGCAAGTTTGGCATGATGTCCAGGGAGAAAGCCCTGAGCTCAAAAGGTCCTTGAGCCCTGGGCTCCCTCCCGTTTGCAGGGCGAGAGGGGAGCTCTGAGCTCAGGTAGGTCAGATATGTAGCCACTGATTTGATTTCAGTTTATTGACAATGATGTATTGTATGTATTGTACTGTAAGTGTATATTGCATTATTTTTACTTTTAAATTTGTTACAACTTCCTGCCCAGGGACTACAGATGTAAATTAGCTTTATAGCTAACTCTGGCACAACATGTAAACAAATAAACATATAAATAAATAAATTAATTAAAAATGTAAATTAAAATTGATCAATTAACTTGTAGTGCATGTTTTTGGAATGTGGGAGGAAACCGGAGAACCCGGGGGAAACCCAGGCAAGCACAGGACGAACATTCTAACTTTGCACAGAAATGACAGCCGGCCTGTTAAAGGACTAGAACCAGTGACGTTCTTGCTGTGAGGCAACAGTGCTAACCACTGGGCCACCGTGCACCCTATGAAGGGAAAGGTGGAGGAGTAGGGGTTGAAGGGGGATTCTTCAACTCAAAGATGACTGTAGTGAGAAACCCTGGCTCTTTATAGTGGTTTTATAATCATCTGGTGGATCTTACATAGATAATGCAGAACTAGCCATGTTCAATCATAGTCACATGATCCTCTCGAAATTAGTTTATAAATAAACTTCACTTCGTTGCCTTGTAATTGTCTGTGTAATGACAATAAAGTTGAATCTAAACTAATTTAAACATGAGATTGCCCATGTGAAACACACATGAAACATGCTGTTTCGGAACATTGTCCTTTCCCTTTATTTTTCAAATAAAAATGTTCCAAAACATTTTCAGTTTTTGTTGTTGTATTCACATGCAAATGTTATGAAGACGTGTTTCACATGTATTCCATGTGTGTTCCATGTGTGTTTCACATGTGAGTTTAACATGAGATTGCACATCCAACACATGTGAAAGGTTGTTTTAGAACTTTTTTTGTTCTACCCAATCAAAAACATTCCAAAACCAGCTGTGTGTTTAACATTTGATTTTAAAATACGATTGCATGTGTGTTGCTCATGTGTTTTTTTCTCTAAGGCTGTGAAACAAAGCATGTTAGGTGTGTCTAAAGCTTTTACTCATAATGCAAATGCAAGATTTTTAAATACACATACCATTAAAAAGATTTAAAATGCAATGCCTTCATTAAGAAAATGTTGTAAGGTGCATAAATAACCTTGAATCTTGTTTGCATAAACATGTAAATGTAACATGTCTGGAGAAGCAGCAGAGTGAGATTAAGAGAAAAAACAACATAGACACATTACTCACAAACATAATTAGTTCTTGAGTGGATCAGCATGTTACATTTGAATATTTCATGAATTAAAGGGATAGTTCATCAAAAAATAAATAAATAAATAAACTGAACAAATTACTCACCCTGAAGTGTTTCAAACATTGATTTGAACACAAAACAAGATATTTAAGTATGCTTGAAAATGAAATTTATTAACATCCATATTTGGAGGGAAAATTGCTATGGGTAGAACTGTCACGATGTTTTGTAGTACGATATACTGCACCAAAATATTTTACGATAAACGATAGTATTGTCAATTTAAGACCATTTTATGACACTCATTATATAATGCCAGAATGATAAAATAATATTGTTACAATGCAAGTGCACTCTTTCAAAGAACACATAATATTTTATTCCTCAAAATATTTCATGTAATTTTAACAATTTATTAATGAGGCATTGGAATCAGAATGTGAAAACGCCTCCTAAATAAATAATAATAAATGTAAACAAAAAAAAGTGCAAGGTAAAAAGTAAGAGGCTGCGACATCTGCTGCCAGATCTATTTGCAGTTGTCAGACACCCACCTGAAAATATACTAGAGTCGTTTATAGTAAATACTGTAGTGTTTTTAACCACACTGACAGTTCCAATAGACATAGATATGTCGCACAATCAGCTAAAATGTTGCTAGAATTGTTTTTTATGTATGGGCGATATATATTGCATCTCCAAAAATGCTTGAGGTCATGTCCATGTGTTGTGCGATAAGTGCATATATTGATTATTGTCACAGGCCTAGCTATGGGAATCAATGGCTACCAGTTTTCAACATCTTTTACAATATATTCTTGTGTGTTAGGCCGTACTCACACTATATACAGTTGCCTTGAACCGGACCGAAGCACACTTGTCCTCCCTCCCATCTCCTCGACGGCCCGCACTCGCATTGCATTCGCGCCTGAGCACGCTTACGTCATCAATGATGTGCTGTTCAGTAAGAAGCGCTCTCGCTCAGCACAGTAGAGATTTCTTGAGTCGTTTGGGATGCAGTGACGCGCAGTCAAATATTGTGCTGAACAGATCCGCCACTTTTGACGCTCATAAAGTCTGCATGCTGCAGGAATTAGGAGGTTTACTAAAGGTGCAGCTGTCGTGCAGTGAGGGGTTTGTGTCTTTAATAATCTACAACAGTTTGCGTTCATTGAACAGTAAGAATGATTAATAAATCCACATGAAACAGTCCCGTAAAAGTCACGTCTCATCTTGAGTTTTGGGCCCAGGTGTGCTTTACACTCACACTACAAGCGTACCACCCAAGTGAACCGCGCCCTGGCACACTTCTTCCAACGGGGCCAGGGCTGGCCAACTGAACTGTGCCTGAGCCCGATTCAGAGCACTCACACTTCTCAAACGATCCGGGAAATGGGCCTGGGCACGGTTCGGATAGCAAAGTGTGAGTGCGGCCTTAAACAGAAAAAAGAAATGGAAATGGGTTTGGAACAAGTGGAGGGAGAGGAAATGATGGCAGAATTCACTTCTGAATTCATTACTTTTGGGTGAACTATCTCTTTAATGAGATTTCAGAGAAAAAAATGTCTTAAACAGGCAATCACACACAAAATAAAATAAATAAGTGTGCTGTCTTAACATCCTTTTATGTTAAAACTCTATATATATATATATATATATATATATATATATATATATATATATATATATATATATATATATATATATATATATATATATATATATATATATTCATTTTCAATGTAGCCGTTTTAAACAAGTGCACATCAACAGGCTCCATTTGCGCTCAGAAATCGTGAAATAGAAATCATGTTGAGTTTCAGTGATGAGCACTGGTTTTCTCGCTGTGTAAATATTGGTAATACCCTGGGAGAGGAGCAGATTTCCATCAGCACGTCTCAGAGGATGGCACTATGATGACTGCTGAATTCTGGGCTATGCCTCTGAGTCTCTCTCTCTCTCTCTCTCTCTCTCTCTCTCTCTCTCTCTCTCTCTCTCTCTCTTGTTGTTTGCTTTTTGGTGCATTGCACTAATGCATCTAATGACTTCTTAATTAACTGAGGTGCTTTTTGCGGGCATGGCCACTCAACACATTAGTTTTTACTAATCAGCATGATCTGTTTGTGCATCTTCACTAGAACTGAGGTAAATGACTAAAAGTTGCAACTCTGCTAGCTTAACTACTTTTTAAGTAGTGTGGATTTAGTTCAGTGGTATTCAAACTTTTGCCCGAAGAAGCATTTTTCTAACAAAAAAGAGTGCATAGTAAAACAAACACTACATTTCTGTTTTTTTTATGTCACATTTAGAGCCAGGTCCATTGAGGCATTTATCAAAAGCTCTCTTCAGCAATAATGTACAGTTGCCAACTTGTGAATGTTGGCACAAGAGGAAAACTGTGGCATTATGCATTGGTCTTTATGTACTCATGTACTTTTTTTGTTACTATTGAGCATTTTGGAAACATTTTACACCAACATGCATTTGCATGAGAACCAATATGTTGTAAGCATAAGTATTATGTAATATAAGGAAAGTATTAAGACTTGGAAGTACTAAACAAGGCAAATTAGTGCAGGATCAAAATCTTGTAGAAATTGCTGATGGGAGTAGAAAGTTCTAGACTAATTTACTGACAATAGCTCAATAACTCCCAAAATAGCTCAAGAAATTTAGGTTTTGAACTAGGTGACATGATCAGGATGTTTTCAACATTTACCATTTCAAGAGTTCACACTTAGCTGATAATCAATAAAGCATATCTGGCATGTTGTCCCGGGAGAGAGCCCTGAGCTTGTAATATCCCTGAGCCCGGGGCTCCCTCCCGTTAGAAGGGCGAGAGGGGAGTTCGAGCTCCAGTAGGTCTCGAGAACTCCCCTGCTTGTCACCGCGTTAGAAGTGTAAACTAGGGTTGTTTTCGGTGATAATTTGGTTTAGTCGATTGGCTATGGTTTATGTTTTTGGACGGTGGGAGGAAACCAGGGGACCTGGGGGAAACCCACGCGAACACGGGGAGAACATGTAAACTCCACACAGAAACACCAACCAGCCCGATAGGAGGTTGGACCAGCGGTGTTGTTGCTGTGAGGCAACAGTGCTTCCCCTTTTTCCGATGGAAAAAGGGGAAGCACTGTTGCCTCACAGCAAGAACCGTTTTGCATGCAACACTTTTTTCAGTGTATATGTGGTTTTTCTTTACTTTTATTTATTTATTTGTTTGTTTGTTTGTTTGTTTATTTATTTACTTATTTATTTATTTTTAATAAGTATGTTTATTGAAAATATATTTTAACATTATGTAGAATGTAAGAATACAAAGGACATTTCTCATAATCAATTATAAAAAATAATCAATTATTAAAGTCTAACAGAGGTAATGTTTCAAACAACATCAAAGTCTGTGGGTTGTTTTCTGACAATATTTTCTTAGGCGTACTATAAAGCTTTTTCTTTCCTTTAATAGATTTTTGAATGTTTTAAGCTGCGACTTTGACCCAACAGCACTTTTAAAATCAAAAAACATATAGGCAAAACAAAATTAATACCTCTTGATGATACATAAAGGGGCGTCACAGTGGGAAGCACGATCGCCTCACAGCATGAGGGTCACTGGTTCGAGCCCCGGCTGGGTCAGTTAGAATTTCTGTGAGAAGTTTGCATGTTCTCCCCGTGTTCGCATGGGTTTCCTTCAGGTGCTCCGGTTTCCCCAACAGTCCAAAGACATGTGCTATAGGTGAATTGAATAAGCTAATTTGGCCATAGTGTATGAGTGTGAAAGAGTGTGTATGGGTGTTTCCCAGTGTTGGGTTGCAGCTGGAAGGGCGACCCCTGATTAATAAAGGGACTAAGCCAAAAGAAAATAAATCATTGAATGATACATAAAGGCTTTATAATGTAAATGATTGTGCAAGAAAATTAACCTGGCTCATGATGTATACGTGAGCGCATATTCACACACGAGCGCATATTCACACAACTATTTTATATAAGTTACAGCATCCAAGACAATTTCGATGAACAACATAATACATATATTTGCTCTCCATTTTCATTCTAAACAAGCATAAACTCACATCAAAAACCCTGAAGTAACCTGGAGTGAAATTACCAGCGAACATTAATTTAATAGTGAACAACCTATTTAATGTGAGCAGTGTATTAGAGTTTGTTATCCTCCTAAAAATGCACAGAATTCCCCAGCACTGCTATACACATGTGCTTGAAGAGATGCTCATATATTCTGCAGGCATCTTCCACCTGCGTGTACCGGAGTCATCAGCAGTCGGCTCAGCGGTTGGCAGAATCAAAGCTCATGATCTGGACATTGGGAAGAATGCGGAGGTCGAATACAACATCGTCCCTGGGGATGGAGGAGCCATGTTTGATATCACCACCAACGAGCACAATCAAGAGGGGATCATCATGCTCAAAAAGGTACATTGCAATCTGTATTAACTTCAATACTGATTTTTGGCAACTTGTAATGTGCATTTACAGTGAAGGAAATATATATTATAAATATTTCTAAAGCAGATGTTGATATCGGATTGAACCAGATTTTAGTAAAAACCAAAACAATACAAACATCAAAATAAAACAAAAAAATGTGTCATGATGAGTTATGTGGAATAACACTGAAATGACACAAAGAGAAAGTGCTGAACTGTTGAAATATATTTAAGACTTTATATAAAAGGCTTTTTTGGTAATGGCAACTTAAAGACGCCTCTCATATATGGAGAATGAAGTCACATGCATTGCTCAGGTGGGATTTTTTTTTCGCAGACTTCAACAAAGTGTAAAAATCTTGATGGTTCTGTGGGTTTTGTCTATCAAATCTGATCTTTATTTAGTATTCTCTATCGGATTTAAGTCGGGTGATTGGCTGGGCCATTCTAGATCTTCTCTGAAAGCATTTGAGAGTTTCCTTGGCTGTGTTTTGGATCATTGTCTTGCTGAAATGTCCACCCTGGTTTCATCTTCATCATCCTGCTAGTATAGATGTTGGACTGAAGCAGATAATATTCATTTACAATGACGAAGGGCAGGGGATTGCTGAATAAGAGATTTCAGCTGCTGTCTGGGCTTTCATTGCCTTTCTACACCTCCCTTTCTTCATGCGTTCAATACTTTATCTTTTTGTCATTTTATTTTATTACACAGCACTTCATTTGTAAACGAATTAGTTTATTTTTCTTTGCATGTATGGATTTCTTTGGCTGTTACCAACATCAGGTAAAAATTTCAATGTTTTCTGAAAAAAAAATGGTGAATACTTATTTTTTCTATTGTACATAGCTTATTTATTGTGTATGGCCATACACCCAAAGTGATTTACAATAGGGGGTCCTTACCATTCCCAAAACGTGTGTGTGTGAATTACAACTCATTATCCAGTCTTTGATAGATTGCAAAAATATTAAAGATTGTAAAAGTGTTTGTGTTGTAAACCATTGTGTTAATAATTAGGACAGTACATGTACAAATTATGCTAAGAAATCCTAGTTTGCCGTTTCAAACAGCATATCAAGTCAATTTTACCGCTAAAAATAACTGGACATGAATGTCACTGGAAGCAAGAGACATTAAATTTATAAGTGGATGTGGCTATTCTTATGTAAACACTAAGTTGGTTAGGTTAAAGACACGCACGTTTTTACACTACTTTTGCTACTTTTACACACATCACAGACATAGATTTACAAAACGGTTGTTCTTCAAAATATATCAGTATCTCAGTTAATTATGATTTATCAATAGTTCATCAAGGTTTTATATGTTTTGAACAACATAGGCTCATTCCGAAAACATCCCCTATAGACATTTCTAGATGTATGACACTGTTCCATTTCACGCTTACCAGCTTTCCTGCTGCTACCAGTTTGTCCAGTAGCTCGCAATATACGCTGGCGGACTTGAGACGCAGATAGGAGTTGACCATGACTATGGGGTTCGAGTCCATTGAAGAATGGTTGCAGAAAACGGGTAAAACAAAAAGTAAGTAACAGGGTCAGAATGTGGTAAAATCTGAAAACATGGTGAAAATCAGGCGAAGGCTTTTCTTTTTCTGGACTGCTTTTTAAAACTGTCAGTTTGGTTTAGGGAAGGACGAGGGTGGGTCAGTCAATCAATCAGTTAGTCAGTCATTCAGTCAGTCAGTCGACAGCGACCTCTGGTGGATTGGTTTTTTATTCATTGGTTAATTAAAATACAAAGGTTTATTGATGCACTTAATAATTCACAAATCTTAGCCGCACATAGCCCTACATAAGTTTTGTGCCATAATTTACTTTGCACAAAATTAATATTTTGTAATTATTATCATGTCTGGTGATATAAACAAAGAGCAAAATGATCATGATTGTGAAAATCTTACACTAATTAACATCTCTCAATTATTGTAGTTTTAATAAAAGTTTGTTGACTTGTTTACGGATGAGATGGAAGTGTGAAATATGAGGTGTGTTAGGTGTGAAGAAAACAGCAAAGGATGGTAATTTTGTGAAATTTCTAATCATGCATTTCTCTCTTTTTTTCTGAAATTATACAAAAAGGTGCCAACATGTTCATTTGCAAACAGTTTTGGCAATATTTTATTCATTCATTCATTCATTTTCTTTTTTGGCTTTTATCAATCTGGGGTTGCCACAGTGGAATGAACCACCCAATATTTTAGCCTAAGTAAATGATCACTTCTGTAGGCTCACAATAGAACAAAAAAATACACAAGATTGACTTTCCAGCTGGAAAGATGCATTTTAGCGGATGATACTAAACACAGGTATAAACCAGGTCTAATCCGTTTTGAGCTTGTCCATTTTAGAGGTAGTCGAAACATATTTAATCAGTTTACTTTATCAGTTTAGTTTATGAGTTGCAGCTGGAAGGGCATCTGCTTGCGTAAAACATATGCTCGGCAGTTCATTCCGCTGTGGCAACCTCAGATTAATAAAGTGACTGAGCCAAAAAGAAAATGAATGAATAAATGTAAAGCTGTTTGTGTATTGATGTACATTCTGTGTATATTAGGCAATGTGTAAGCATTCGGACCTGCATAGGCGCATAACTAATGCACTCTGCGCTGAACTTTCGACCTGCTTTTAGTTGGTCAATGGCGTGGTATTTCAGTTCCTCAAAATAGCAACGCACCAACAATACATCTTAACACACCTCCTTTATAGACCAGCACACCCAAAAGTCCACAAAGTGTCACAAATGGTTTTCTATTTAAACAACGTGGTGCAAAATGTGAAAATTACAGTTGCGTTGGTCTGAAAATAGCAACAAATCGCGCCAAGTCTTGCATCTTATTGCATAGGGTGTATGTTAAGATGCCATATAGTCATGCATTTTTGATTGTTGCTGGTTTTCCCTGTTTGCTAACAGGTAAAATTAGTATTTTTCACTGTTGATCAATCGCATTTAATCAAAAAAATGGTTATAATGGAAGTAAATGTGGAAAAAAACAGCCACCAACATAAGGAAAGTGGAGTAAATTTAACCAATCCACAAGGGTTAACATGTATGTAAAATGTAGCCCAACACTGTGTCATGCCTCAACTGCATACTTAAAATGGCAGAGTCTGTCATCCATACTGTACAACCGCAACCACATTATCAAAACATCAGTCATATGTGGCTGTTAAGAGCACTTTGAGGTAATGATGTCTGACATGAAGAACTCGCCCAAAGGTAAACGGCAGCATTCAGCTCTGCCAGAGAGAACGCAAGGTGACTTTCTGTGATTTGAACAGAGCCTGGTACTTAAACACTGGCAGCGTGACAGGACTTATTAACATGCCACATGCCTCTGTATATCTCGGAACAGACTTGTCAATAAAAGCAGCCGCAGTTTACACAGGATGCTATGCTGGTGTAATATCATAGAAAAGTGTTGAAAATTTTCAGTATTTCGATATTGTATTGGACATTGATATTTTTTAAAGAAATTATATCAGAGTTATAAATTCCAGTATCATGTGAACACTATTATAGAAGTGTCAGAGTGTTGATCTCTGGAAGTGTTAGCGAGATATATGATGGTAAAGAGCTCTAACTGTGTCCATATGCTTTTCTCTAAACTCACACAGCATGAATGAGAAGCATGCAGTCGGGAATCCCCACGTCTGCTGCACAATACATGTTGGATATCATCTATCATGCACACAATGACAGCAGTGTTTATTTTCAGGATTATTTTTATAGGAGGTATACAGGATTGCCTCACAGCGGTTTGCTAAGAAACTTTTGTTACAAGCGACTTGTAAATGTACAATTGTTAGCATTAATATTTTGTGTAATCCGTCTTTTATTCAATTTTAATGCACATATTAGGATTGCACTGATACTACTTCTACTTTTACAATTACTATTACTACTACTACTACTACTACTACTACTACTAATATTAATAATAATAAGTATTATTATATTATATTATATTATATTATATTATATTATATTATATTATATTATATTATATTATATTATATTATATTATATTATATTATATTATATTATTAATAACAACTAAGAACAATAACTATTATTATTATTATTATTATTATTATTATTATTGCTACTGTTGTAAATTATATAATTAATAATGAAATGTTGGATAACCCTAAATATAAATAAAAGATCATGTTGAATATTTAATTTCTTCTATTTTTCTATTCTACAGTATATTGTATATATGTTACAATCACCAGTGATCTAGCGGCTGCGGATCACCTGAGAACTACACAATGCCACGTAAACAAACTACAACTCCCTGCACACACCGGTTCCTGATTCCTACTATTTACACTCACACAGCCGGAAGATTGCTATGGACTGATTTCAAGAACTATAAACTCAGCACACACAGACACATCGTTGCCCAGTCTTGATAAACTGTTAAGTGAGCATTATGATGCGTTTTCCCTTCCCTTCCCTTCATTTCCCTTACCTGGCCATGTTTGACTTTTTGCTAGTGGTGGGCAAAGTGAGGCTTCATGAAAACAGTCAAAGCAAATGTGTCCAAACTTCGAAACGTTCAAACTTCAGCATATAAAAAGTTACGCAAATTGACGTATTAAACCCCACATTGTAGAGCTGAGGTTTTAGTGGGGCAGTGAGATTTCCTGACTAGCATGGAGAGATAATGGGTTAAAATCCAGAGTGATGCAGCTATAGATGTTAGTTTTTAATGCTCTGTTCTTGTTTTGTGTTTTGTTTTAACATCGGTCTGACATCCGAATAAACACTTTGTGAATAAATATGTATTGTTTTGCTCATATAAAAATAAACATTAAGTCATCATTTCAGAGTATCTGTACAACTCGGAATTCTAAGTGCACACTTTAGTCACTTGACCTGGGAGTTTCAAATCACCTTAGTCATGTGACCTGGGTGTTTCAGATCATGCTTCGGTGCAGTGTTTCGAAAGACTTGCACTTCGGGATCTTGACACTGTGTTTAAACGTCAGTTTCACGTCAGCCATCCCTACCATTTGCTTTATTCCTTTACGTTGTTTGCCACCTGTACCGATCATTTGCCTGTTTACTCACCACGCTTTAGATTATTTATAGTTCCTTTATTCATCGGGTCGCCACAGCGGAATGAACCACCAATTTATCCAGCATATGTTTTTACGCAGCAAATGCCCTTACAGCTGCAACCCATCACTGGGAAACACCCATCACTCTCATTCAAACACATACACTTTGGACAATTTAGCTTACCAAATTCACCTATAGCGCATGTCTTTGGACTTGTGGGGGAAACCGGAGCACCCGGAGGAAACACACATGAACACGGGGTGAACATGCAAACTCCACGCAGAAACGCCAACTGACCCAGCCGAGGCAACCTTCTTGCTGTGAGGTGATTGTGCTACCCACTGCGCCACCGTGCTGCCCAGTAATTAAACAGAACAATAAAATGTTACCAATAAGAAATTATTTTCTACAAGACTGGAAAACCACTTTGCTAGGTTTATTCATGCATTAAAATAATAATACAAAAAGTATTTTACTACCATTCAATAGAACTTATGTGAAGGAGTGCATTTGTCTAAACTGAGATCATAAAAATACAATAACACAGACATAATAATACTGTCAGCCTCTGTTAAAATCTCTCACTGACCCGTCTGTTTGGATGCAATATTACAATATTAGAAATCTAATAATTGTATATAGGCTACAACAAAACACAAGCTATAAACCAGCATCATGATTTCATTCCAGCCATCTGACGTCTGTTCCAGAAATACAGAGATGAGTAGTTTTACCTCCAGGAAAACAGCACGCCACCATTTCTAAGCATTCCCATAAAGTCTGACACGTGCACACTCACACTTCTCTTAATAAATCACTGAAAGCTATAAATGCTTTTGTTGTGATTTCACATTCTCTTTGTCAAGTCATAGCACAAAGAACCATTGCATAGATCAGTGTTTCCCAACCCTTTTCCTAGAGGCACACCAACAGTACATATTTTAGATGTCTCCCTTACCTGACTAATTAACTAAAGGTTTTGGAGTCTCTTCTTCTGTTCTAATTAGGTGATTCAGGTGTGTTTGATTAGGGAGACATTGAAAATGTGTACTGTTGGTGTGCCTTCAGGAACAGGGTTGGGAAACACTGTCATAGAGGATCACAAAAAATACAATAAATAAAATATTAGAAAAATAAAAACTAAATTATGAAATAAAAAGCATAGTAAAAAAGTTATAAAATATGAAAAAATGTCTACATTTTGACAAAAATGTCTACAATTTCACATGTATATTGTATAACATGTATATTAACTTGTAAAAATGTATAACAGATTTAAATAATGGCAAAATCAAAAATATGAGATAAATAGTATATTTTTAATTTAGATACATGAATAATTTGATCACTAAATAATCTAATCTAATATAATATAATATAATATAATATAATATAATATAATATAATATAATATAATATAATATAATATAAAATAATATAACATAACATAACATAACATAACATGACATGACATGACATGACATGACATGACATGATATGATATGATATGATATAATATAATATAATATGATATATTGTAATGTAATGTAATATAATGTAGAATCATATAATGTAATATAATATAATATAATACAGTGTAATATAATATAATATAATATAATATAATATAATATAATATAATATAATATAATATAATATAATATAATATAATATAATATAATAATAATATAATATAACGTAATGTAATATAATGTAATGTAATGTAATGTGATATGATATTATGATATGATGATACGATACGATACGATATAATATAATATAATATAATATAATATAATATAATATAATATAATATAATATAATATAATATAAAATAATATAACATAACATAACATGACATGATATGATATGATATGATATGATATGATATGATATGATATGATATGATATAATATAATATAATATAATATGATATAATGTAATGTAATGTAATATAATGTAAAATCATATAATGTAATATAATATAATATAATACAGTGTAATATAATATAATATAATATAATATAATATAATATAATATAATATAATATAATATAATATAATATAATATAATATAATAATAATGTAATATAACGTAATGTAATATAATGTAATGTAATGTGATATGATATTATGATATGATGATACGATACGATATAATATAATATAATATAATATAATATAATATAATATAATATAATATAATATAATATAATATAATATAATATAATTAAATGTAATATAATATAATATAATATAATATAATATAATATAATGTAATGTAATGTAAGGTAAGGTAAGGTAATGTAAGGTAATGTAATATAATATAATATAATATAATATAATATAATATAATATAATACAGTATAATATAATTTATAATATAATATAATATAATATAATATAATATAATATAACGTAATGTAATATAATATAATATAATATAATGTAATGTAATGTAATATGATATGATATGATGATATGATACGATATAATATAATATAATATAATATAATATAATATAATTTAAAATTATATAATATAATATAATATAATAAAATATGATATTATGTAATATAATATAATGTAATATAATTAAATATAATATAATATAATATAATATAATATAATGTAATGTAATGTAATGTAATGTAATGTAACGTAACGTAATGTAATGTAAGGTAATATAATATAATTAGTTAAAGCTGTAAAATGAACTTTGAGCTGCACAATGCAAATAATAAATTACTTTTAGTTTTAACGGTGCTTTTTCCACAGCAGCCATGTTTTCACATCAGAACATCTGCATCTCGGTTACCATAGAAATATAGATTATCGAGCTGCCGTCTTACAGCTCTAAAGGCTAAATCTATAATATATCAGCATGCTTTTTGTTCTTCTCCTTTTCTTCCCCAGTGCACAACCTTTTTCCCCCCAGTGAGGCTTTAAGAGACGGCTTTATGATTTTATTTGCTGCACTTGTCTGACAGTCCACTCGCAGGTTTCCCTGCTTTTGTCTAAATTCTGCGGGATTCAAGACAGCAATTACAGGTGTGGACAATGTAAGAGAAATTAGTGCAGTTATTTTCACTCTGCGTGTGTCGGTAGAGCTGAGGGAGAGAGCAAGAGATTTATTGTTGGCATGTATTGTCTCTGTTTACCCCACAGTTTGACTGTGTGTCGTGCCAACTCTGAGACAGAATGATGTATTCTCCTCAATAGGAGGTCCAATAGGACTGTAAATATGTGTCTCCTTCTCCACAGCGTGAGAGTTGAAGCATGTGCCCTACAAACCACCACTTAGAAGAGGTGAAGAGGTGTCTGGGGTTTTTGTACAGTGATGTGAAAAAGTATTTGCCCCTGTGTTCATTTGTTTAATGCACATACAGTTGAAGTCAGAATTATTAGATCCCTGTATATTTTTCCCATTTTTTATTTAACACATTTCTGAACATAATACTTTTAATAACTCATTTCTAATAACTGATTTCTTTCAACTTTGTCATAATGACAGTAAATAATATTTTACTCGATTTTTTTCAAGGTACTAGTATTCAGCTTAAAGTGACACTTAAAGGCTTAACTAGGTTAATTAGGTTAATTAAGCAGATTAGGGTAAATAGGCAAGTCATTGTATGATGATGATTTGTGTTGTAGAAAATCGATGTATTGCTCAAAGGGGCTAATAATTTTGACCTCAAAATGTTTTTAAAAAAATTAAATCTGCTTTTATTCTAGCCGAAATAAAACAAATGAGACATTCTCCAGAAGAAAAGATATTATAGGAAATACTGTGAAAAAATATCATGCTCTGTTAAACATCTTACTTGAAAAAGAAAAAAAAAAATCCCAGGACGGCTAATTATTTTGACTGGATGTCACAGCTAAATTATTACATGGTGGTCGAGATCTCATAGGTGATGCAAGTTAAGAAAACATATGCAAATTGAAAAACGCTAACAAATTAGAAAATATTATGTTCTGTCATCATAGTCAGCGTGTTTCTGTCATCCTGGTCTTACCGTTTCTTCTCATTTGTCAACCAGTTGCACAGCATTTCTTACCGTTTGTCAACACAGTTGTCCACACGGTTGCACACTGTATCTTATCATTTGTCACATCCTGGTCTTACTATTTCTTACTGTTGCACACTGTAAAAATGGCTGTGTGCATTTATATATACATACACACACACATATATATATATATATATATATATATATATATATATATATATATATATATATATATATATACACATGTCTGTTTGTACAGTTGAAGTCAGAATTATTAGCCCCCCTTCAATTTTTTTTTCTTTTTTAAATATTTCCCAAATGATGTTTAAGAGAGGAAGGAAATTTTCACAGTATGTTTGATATTTTTTCTTTTGGAGAAAGTCTTAATTGTTTTATTTGTTTTAAAACCAGTTTGGGGATAAAATTATTAGCCCCTTTATGCTATATTTTGTTTTCAAGAGTCTTCAGAACAAACCATTGTTATACAATAACTTGCCTAATTACGCTAACCTCCCTAATTAACCTAGTTCAGCCTTTAAATGTCTCTTTAAGCTGTATAGAAGTGTCTTGAAAAATATCTTGACAAATATTATTTACTGTCATCATGACAAAGATAAAATAAATCAGTTATTAGAAATGGGTTATTAAAACTATTATGTTTAGAAATGTGTAGAAGAAATCTTCTCACCTTTAAACAGAAATTGGGGAAAAAATAAAAAGGGGGGCTAATAATTCAGGGGGCTAATAATTCTGGGGGGCTAATAATTCTGTCTTCAACTGTATATATAAATACCAACTTGGTCTGAGCTGGGATCCAACCGGCGATTCTTTGTATGGGACTCTGTTTCTCTAACAAGAAGGTCTAAAGACCATGGCCTCTAGCATCTGTCGCTAGAGCACCTTTTGAGGTCAGAGAAGTGGGGTTTAGCTGCATAGCACTTTGCTACACTGTACAACCCAAAAAGTTAAGGTAACTCAAACCATTTGAGGAAACCGATTGCAACAAACCATTTAAGTTCAAAAACTAATCCTGTTCTAATCCTGATCAGTACTGCGAACTTAATCCATTTGAGTAAACAAAGCAATTTGAGCACAGTAAAAGCCAATAAATAAAGAGAACTTAAACCAACTGAGTACTGTAAAACCCAATAAGTTAAGGCAACTCAAACTGTTTGAGGAAACCGATTGCAACAAACCATTTGTGTTAAAAAAAAATCTATATGAGAACTGGGATCTACATTTAAGTTGAAGTAATGAGGTATTTAATTAACTCATTACCTTTAACACTGAGTTCAAAACTCTTTTCAAATGTATTAACTTTCAGTCATCTTTGAGTTAACTACACTCATTTCATTTGATAAAGTTGACTATTGGGTTTTGGAATGTAGCTGGCCTTCATTACACTCACCCCTCTAAACCTCACTCCCATTATGGACGAGCCCCCACATGCAACCCACCAGTCCTACTGCACCCAACACTGTCTGAGCTAGGATCGAACTGGTAATTCTTTGCATGGGAGACGGTTGCTATAATAAGGAGGCTATAGATCATGATCTCTAGCATCTGTCACTAGAGCACCTTTAGAGGTCAGAGGAGTGAGGTTACCTGCATAGCACTTCGCTAGCTGGCCTTCATCACACTAAACCCCCTAAACCACACTTCCATCCCGGACGAGCCCCCACATGTAACCCACCGGTCCTATTGCACCCAACCTGGTCTGAGCAGGAATCGAACTGGCGATTCTTTGTATAGGAGTTGGTTGCTCTAACAAGGAGGCTAAAGACCATGGCTTCTAACATCTGTCGCTAGAGCACCTTTAGCGGTCAGAGGAGTGAGGTTTACCTGCATAACACTTTGCTAGCTGGCCTCCGTTATATGAAATCAATGTTGTCAAATTTAAGTACATTTGAAGTAAGTTTTGCAATGTGGTCAACATTCAGTGCAACCCTTCGCTACATTTCACAAATACCAAACAGTGTACATAAACATATTTTGTTTCTAAAAATCCGGAACATTAGGTTGAATTCTATAGCTGTAGGCTTTGTTTGAATGTTTCTCCAGCGGCTGACTGAATGAAATGGCTATGAGAGAGAAAGAGGATCATCAAGGCTTAAGGATTGTGAGTGATTACCTGCTCTACTGTCATTCTGAACAGCAGCCGCACAGCAGATCATCAAAATGTTTAGACAACCTCTCGGCTAAAGCAGCGATTAAAGCAAACAATAGGCCCTGCCGATCCCCTGCAATCGCCTGTAACATCCCTATTTACAATTGCACAAATAAACACTCGCCAACACAATAATGAGCAAACACGCACACAAACACACACACGCACACACAGAGCGAATCACATATTCCCTTATCTTCGGTTCTGCTTAAATGATGCTCTTGTCAGATTAAAATGCGTCGTGAATTGTAGCGTGTTTGTGTGGCTGTTCCTGAATGTGCATGAAACGAGTGTTTGGTGATAGCAGTAATTGAAATACTAAATATAGAGAAGCTGATTATGATGCTTCAGACCACACACACATTTTATATTTAAGGGAAACCATGCTAGTTGTGTGTGGACTGATGAAACAAGTGTACAAATATTGACCGCGGATGTTGTTTTAATAATAATTACTATGAATAATAATAATATTGATAATTATATTATTTAATTAATTACTTTTTATGTGTTATTATTATTATTATTCATTTTCTTTGCGGCTTGGTCCCTTTATTAATCCGGGGTCACCACAGCGGAATGAACCACCAACTTATCCACATGTTTTACGCAGCGAATGCCCTTCTAGCTGCAACCCATCTCTGGGAAACATCCATACACACTCATTTATACTCATACACTACAGACAGTTTAGCCTACCCAATTCACCTGAACTGCATGTCTTTGGACTGTGGGGGAAATCGGAGCAACCCGAGGAAACCCATGCAAACGCAAAGAGAACAAGCAAACTCCACACAGAAACGCCTACTGACCCAGCCAAGGTTGTTGTTGTTGTTGTTAGTAGTTGTAGTAACAGTAGTAGTAGTAGCAGTAGCAGCAGCAGCAGCAGTTGTTGTAGTAGTATCAGTAGCAGCAGCAGCAGCAGTTGTAGCAGTAGCAGCAGCAGCAGCAGCAGTTGTAGTAGTAGCAGTAGCAGTAGCAGCAGCAACAGCACTAGCTGTGGTAGTAGCAGCAGCAGCAGTAGTATATAGTAATATTAATAATCAATACTATAAATAAATGCTTTGTATAATTTATTTTTGTATACAGCATTTTTAAATATGATAATTAAAAATTTTAAATACTTAAAAAAAAAATATATATATATATATATATATATATATATATATATATATATATATATATATATATATACATTTAATTAACCCTCTATGGCATGAATTTTTGTTTTAGGAGTAAAAATATTTCACCCTAATTTTTGGGTGCTTGGGAATTTTGGTTTGTTGCCTCAGGACAACAACGTGCAGTTAGAGCACTAAAACACCAAAGTTTTCTGTACATCATATGTGAAATAAGGTACAAATAAGCCATAAATACATTTGAAAAAGTGTTAATTTAACATAATATCAACAAGTAACATTTCAACAATAACTAGCCATAAATGGTGTATTGTATGTTCCCGTTGGGTACTGATTGAATGTACTTATTTACCAATGTTTATTAGTCACTGTGGAACCTCAGAAAGTTGTTGTTGATGGATGTGAAGCAAAGGTGGGTGCCACATTTTTGTCACTTGGCTTAAGGTCAGGGGTGCCCAAGCTTGGATCTGGTGGGCCAGTGTCCTGCAGAGTATAGCTCTAACCCCAATTACACACCTCAACCAGCGACTCAAGCTCTAACTAGCATACTAATAACATATTGGCAGGTTGGCAGCTGGATTTTGCAGGACACCGGCCCTGCAGGACAGTTTGGGCACCTTCCTTTAGATGAGCCTTTGCATCATGGTAATCTGTATCTCCCTTTCTGTGTATCCATGACCGTCATGTGGGCTGAATCCAGAAGCACAATAAACTCCACAGCAGCCCTGTCTCAACACACTTAGATGTAGGTTTAAAACAAGCCTGAAGAACTCAATTAGTCTTATCGGGTTTGTTTAATCAGGGTTAAAGATAAACTGTGCAGAGCTGTGGTTTTTTGCAAGATTAATTCGCATCTTTGAATGAAAACATAGCTAATGTGACTCTTCAAGCTCGCTGTCAGAAGGAATGAGCCTAACTGCTCGATCTTGTTCTTTACTCTCATAATGTTTCAACATCCATTTCCTGTGAGTAACAGTTTACAGTAAAGCAAAGAATATATATGATGGTGAAAACTATACATTTCTGGATATTTCCATCCCTGGATGTTATTGTTTTTACAAAAGTGATCTAACTGCACTGAGGCAACAAATCAAAAACAAGTCCACCTTACATGCTGTCGGCGCAATAGCCTAGTAACACTTCAGGGTGTCTTGAGTTCGAATTTGGGCTTGAGGACATTTCTCGTCCCTACCCTCTCTCTCTCTCCCACTTTGCTTCCTGTCTGAAATACTGTCCTATCCACTTAATAAAGGCCAAAAAAAAATCTTCCATTCAAAAAAGAGTCTTACATTCTACTAGCAGTGTTCTCAAGCAGACTATGCCCCCAAAAATGGTTCTTTTGCCCCCAGAGTACAGATCAAATCCACACCCACCTCAAATTTCATTGGTCACCAACTTATTATTAGACTTTTTTGTGATATTTTATTTAAAAAAATATAAAGGGGGTTATCATTAAAATAAATAATTCATTCATTTTCTTTTTAGCTTAGTCCCTTTATCGATCCGGGGTAACATCCATACACACCCATTCACACACATACACTACGGACAATTAAGCTTACCCAATTCACCTGTACCGCATGTCTTTGGACTGTGGGGGAAACCGGAGCACCCAGAGGAAACCCACGCGAAGGCGGGGAGCACATGCAAACTCCACACAGAAACGCCAACTGACCCAGCCGAGGCTCGAACCAGCGACCTTCTTGCTGTGAAGCACCTACCTACTGCACCACCGCATTGCCAAAATAAATAATTAATAAATGTATTTATTATTTATTTTATTTAATAAATTAAAAAATAATAATAATTTTAATATTTTCAATGTTGATTGTGAAAAGTGGAGCAAATGCTGTTGAGAATCCTACTTTCTATTACAGAAAAAAATAAACAGAAAAAAAACTACTACATTTAACTGATACATAAATAATTCAGGACACACACTATCTATATATTCAGGACACACTGCTATCTTTATGGGGACTTACCATAGACATAATGATGTTTATATACTGTAGTCTGTATATTCTACCCCCCTAGCCCAACCTTTAGTTCCTAAACGTAACCCTCACAGGAAACAATCTGCATTATTTACATAAAAAAAATCATAAGTACCAAAAAAAGTTCTCACAATGTCAAAATTTACTGGTATTGCTATACTTATGACATATGGTCCCCATTATGTCAGGAAAACAAGGTACACACACATAATTATATACCGTATATTAATACACAGTCAATGTCAGGTTACAGTACACAGTAATCGCATTGGGAACCTTATATTTCACACCAGTCAGCATTCTGTGCAACTGTGTGAGGACACAACAGCCCATGTAAATGGGTCAGCTCATGATTACTCATCAAAAACAAATGATCTTCGTTTCTCCCATTAGTAAACAAAAGCAATTATTTTTGTTTAAGTAGTGAGAAGTCTAATCCCACAGGATCTCACCGTCTCTCACTCCCTCAGAGCTCCTGCCGACACAAACACACAACGCAGATCTTAATTATCACATAGATCAAATAGCATGGTGAGGACACACAATAGGACCCATTAATCGTGTAAATGTGGTTTTGAGGAAAAAACAACAACATTTGCTTACCTTTTTTAGAATTGTTAAAAGTGATGTTGTGATTCTGCAAGAGTGGACTTTACAGGGTTAAACAAAAAAACAATGACAAAATATTAAAGAGAAGAGACAGAGAGGCAGATGGACATCCATGGTAGAATGACAACATACAATAATAACGGTAATGGCACATGGAAACATGACTTTTAGTGAAGTTCGATTCTTTTAAGCAGGTTCTAAGGAAGCAACCGGTGATTGGGTTATGAATAGTTTCATTAAATAGACCTAAATCTGAAAAACTTTAAATAGGTCTTTTTTGTAAAAAAAATAAATAAATAAAAAATGAACATGTCACACTGGAGTAATGGTGCTAAAAAATCAGCTTTAAATCAATTTAATAAATACAATTTAACATTTTAATAAATGAAATTTGAAAAAACTTATTTTCTAAATATTAAAGTAAAATATTAAAGTTAAAAAGGATTTTTAATTGTAATAATGTCTCTTAATTTCGCAGTTTATACTCACACACTGTGTTAAAATGCTGGGTTTCAACCAATTCATTCATATTGAATTGATTAAGTTGACAAACTTAACAAACTGGAGTGGATTGAACATAAAACAATTAAATTGTCCATAAAAAATCTTAAGAATTCTGTTGTTTCTGCTCATTTTAAATAAGTAGTTTAAGCAAGCACCAAAACTATGAGTGTTTTTGAATGTGTTTGATCAGCGGAGCCTTTGTAAGCAGAATTAGCTTTAAAGGGCTCCCATTTTACCTCTTTTACAAGATAAGTCTTTTGTGTCTCCTGAATGTGTCTGTAAAGTTTCATCTTAAAATAGCCTTCACATGATTAACTATACAATGCTGAATTTGCCTATTCTGAGCTCAAATCAATGTGTAGCTGTTTTTGTAGCCTGTGCCTTTAAATGCAAATGAGCTAGTTCTCCCCGCCACAGTTCCCGCAACTGTGTCAGCTTTTCAGAGAGTTGGAACGGATCTTTTAATCCTAGTTTCTTTGTGAATGCTGTGCCATGGACATGTTTATATGCGTTACTACAGAGAAATGGTAACATGTGCCTGTCAGTCAGTTTGGTGGGCCGGGAAAACCACACTAATGCATCACGTTGATGTAGGTCTCTAAATTAACTGGACTTAGATCCTATTTTAATGCCAGGAAATAAAACAAAAGACCTCGTGTGTTTATTTCACTGCAATATGACTGTGGACACACTATACCTACACACAGTTCTGTCCAAACAGCTTATAAATGTTGATTTTGTAACAACAAAAAACCCAAAACAAAACAAAAACATCAATAGAGTGTCTCCACTATTGTCTGTAATGCGTGCTGTCTGTGTTTAATCTATGGAAAGTATTGATATGCTCCCCAATATTGATCAGTCATATCAGACAAGAACGATCAGCATATGATGTGACCATAGATATCACAATTAAAGGGATAGTTCACCCAAAAATGAAAATTCATTCATTATATACTCGCCCTCAAATGGTTCCAAACCTTTAAGAGTTTTTGTCTTCTGTGGGCACAAAAGAAGATATTTTTAGGAAAACTAAAAACATGTAAACTCTCCCAGACTTCCATATAGGAAAAACAAAAACTATGAAAGTCAATGGATACAGATTTTTAACATTTTTCTAAACGTCTTCAGAAGAAAGAAACTCACAAAGGTTTGAACCCCGGTGAGTAAATTACAACAGAATGTTCATGGTTGAGTGAACAATCCTTTTAATTGGATAAAGGGTGATAAACAACAAGCGTCCACATAAATAACTTGATTTTAACTTGATTGAACATACCGTTAAGTTGTTAAAAATACATTATTGTATGATGACGTGCGGTATTAATGAGTTTGTGATCCAATTAATTGAGTTGAGCTGTCTGAGAGAACCATTTCTTGGAAATGAATCAGACTTTGTATCCCTAATGACTTCTGAAAGTCAAACGCAGGCTTATAATGCCTCACTCCTGCAGTGTCCTGCTCCATCTGAGTTCCTCATCCTCCATTAAACATATTATTAATGTGCCGTTTGATCTATAAATCAGCTGAGAGTGTTCAAACTGCCACAGTCGCCGAGACTTTAATGACTCACCACTTCCATGATAAAAAAAATAATAAAGTAATGGCACAATCACCTGATTTGAGATCAGATGGGAAAGAGGAAAGTGGTGTTTGTGAAAATCACACCGGATGGCCTTGTTTATTCCACTTTAGCACATTTCCCCCATGTGTTTTGTTTGGGAGCAGGATCATATGCTGGAGGTGTCTGTAAGAGGTGTATGCAGTGCCACCTATAGGTGTTTTTAGGTAAATAAACAAGGGCAGAGTGCAGTATTTGTCTTATATAGTACTGGATACTGCACATATACTTCATTTTTACAAACAACTTACTTTTAATTGCAAGCACACACTCTCAAGTGGCCCAAGAGTATTTGGAAAGACGCTTTTATGCTGCCATTGGCCAATGAATACCATGGAAAACAATTCATGTAAGCAGGGTTTCTTTTGTTCCTGTGTAAACAAACTAGTATGTAAACTTATAGGTTTCATTGTAAATTGTCTACACTATGCAACTACGCATACTTTAACTGATCATGCACTAATTGTCAAGCACTAATGCTTCTTTTTTTATGATGGCCTGCATTGGGTGATTAGAAAAAACTCAGGAACGGGACTGGAATGGAAACACCTATCAGGATTTATAAAGTATCACCAAACATTGTGTGCAAATCTGTAATGGATGCCAGGGTAGTGTCTCTTTTGATAGTTGAAAGTAAAAGTGCTCTGCTCTCATCCAGATTCAGTTCTTCAAGGCTGAAGTAGAAGCATGTGTCCAAGTAATCGATATAGATCACAACCCCATCTGTTGGGGAAATTAATCAGTTAACGATTTCTCTGGTATCCCGCAGCAGGTAGGTTGGGCTTTTTGCAGTATAATTTGTGAGGTGTTTGGAACATGTTGTAGAACAAGAACATTTTCTGTGGATAGGATTTCAAAAACTGGGAATGTCCACAGTAGAAAATGAGGATCAGTGTTGGGTAAAGTTACTTTAAAAGGCATTTATTTTGAAAACACACACAAAATAACACAACACATACTTTGACTTTACTTTTCTTAAAATGTAATTAGTTAACACATTCAACATTATATAGTATTACATTTAAAAGTAACTTTAACCAACACTAAATAGGATGTCCTGTCACCCTAATCCATGGCATAGCTACATTTATTAATCAAAATTAATTTAAAGAGGTGGTCCACTACGATGTCATATTTTAAACTTCAGTTGATGTGTAGTGTAGATGTGTGAACGTAAATAACATCTCTGAATGTAATACGCTCAAAGCTCAAGGCAAAGGGAGACATTGGCTTTTACAGAGTTAGCTTAGCAAAGCCTACAGCAAACAAAGTTTGGAGGCTATAAAAAAATACATCCGGGTGAATGAGATCACAAACGCTTCACACATACACATGATGCCAGAAGCGCTGTAATGTTATAGCAGAGGAAGCTAAAATGGCATCCAAACACTGCTGTTTCCCCAGAGCTTGTTCTGTTTATGTATTTGAGTGTCTAAAGGACGTGACACAAAGAGAGAAGTGCTTGCTATTTAATTTTAATTACGTTCCAGAGAATTATACGTAATATATAACTCTAGCATTTGACAAAGGACAGCTTCCAGAATCTCTCCCAGTTCAGTTCTGGATTCAGCAAAAAACTTCTCAAAGAAGGAGCAACTCCAACCATAATAGACAAAGCTGTGGATTGTGAGTCACAACCTGTTAAAAGTTTTATTTGTTAAAATTGGTCTTTTACATGCACAGTTTCTAGCACTAATGATATTTTGTAGCAAGGACAGGATGTAAACAACGGGAAATACTGTTTGGCCCCTTTAACATTTATTTATCAGTCAAACCACTGTAAACAGCCATCTTACATACACAGCAGAGCCAAAGCACGTGCTTGTAGAGATGTGGCACTTTACTGGTGACGTAGAGCTGATCTGCGAATCACAGCACATAATGTTAGCTGACCAATCAGAGCCTCTTGAGGACGGGCTTTCTGAGGAACTAGGAAATATGACAGTCGTTTTCATGTTAGCTGAGTAACAGTATATAATTATTTAAGATATAAAAAAAAAATAACATGATATTTTTCAAATGAAGCATCAGCACACTTTGCATTGCACCTCATAAATACAATTAAGCCTTAAAAATACACTCTTGATCACCCCTTTAATAAATGAAGAGTTCAGATGCAAAAACCTCTAAATGCCAACTGGAATTTTCTTTTTAAATGTGCATAATTATCAGGCTCCTGTATGTATGTTCAGTAATTTCACTTTAATGACAAAGAATAACTTATTTTCGTGGTCTTTAAAATGAAATAACTCAACACAAAGAAGGTTGAGAAAAATGCTCATTTCTGATGGGAAGTCAGATTGCACAAGTTTTACCAGATATATGCTTGATTTTATTTCTGTATCATCATATTTTTTTAATTTTTAATTTGGTAACACTTAAAACTAAAACACTTACATAATTTCTGCATACTATGAATCATTTATTAAGCATTAGCAAATAGTTAATTCATCATTTGTTAACCATTAACTCTACATTAATAAACATTAGTAAGCTGTTTATAAATACAGCTGCAAATGCTTTATTCTTGACTTATATAATGTGCTTAATAATTGCATTTTCATCATTTGTTAATGATTATTTTTTTCACTTCTAAATTTATTATTGCATTATTTACAAAGTAGTTATTTAAGAGTAGTTGGTGGTTTTTAAGATCATTCAGGATAAGTAGGTACATGATTAACATACTATTCAAATTGACATGTATATATCTTATTTCTCAGTCATATGGACCATTTCAATGCGGTCATGTCATTGGCCCATGAACATTTTCTGCTTGTTATCAAACAATTCATATCTGTAACAAGATGCATAACTTAATGTTAAAACAACTATCATAACATTATCAATATGTGCCACTTTTTGGATTATCTGAAGCAATAGAAATTAAAAATGTAAAACAGGAAATACGTTGGGACCATTGTTTTTGTTTACATCCCTCAAAATGATCTAAAGTCATTTTGTATGTTAATAAATGCTTTATTAACACAACTTATTCAAAGTGAGGACTGTTTATGCTTTGTAAATCTTGCATAATTGTCAATTAAATATGAATTAATTATAAAGTGTATTTTTGTAATTAAAGAATTTGCTGTTTTCTTTTACTCTGGAGGTGGTTTTTCAACTCGACCACTTTGTATTTCAGGAAACAGTATCCAATCGATAAATATGGAAAATGGGTCATTCATGTGGAAAATTACCAATGCACAGTATACATACTATATATCCTGCAGAAATAGTGCTGGTGTGCTCTTTGAAAGAAACCCAAGCGGAATTAAATCATATTTAGATGCTGAAAAAAGCATGTTTATCTTCACGCAAATGTGACAGACAGGTGGCGTAAGAAAGATCCAACATAGGCTGATTCTGAAAATGTAGCCCTATATACATTTCTGGAGATCGTGAATTATTTAGAAGTATGCATTTTGTCTTTAAACGAATGCTACAGGGTAGTATGACACTGTTCGTTTTCACGCTTACCAGCTGACTGCTTACCTCTGTATGAACGGCTTTTCTGCTGTTACCAGTTTGTCCATTATCTCGCCATGTATGTCGGCGGACTTGAGGTGCAGAGAGGCGTTGATCACGACAACGGGGTTCAAGTCTGGTGAAGAACAGTACAAGTAAGCGGGTAAGGCAAAAACAGAAGCCAAAAAAATTAACTAAACAAGTAAATAACAGGGTGAGAATGTGGTAAAATCTGAAAATGTGGTAAAAATCAGGCGAGGGCTTTTCTTTTTCTCGATTGCTTTTTAAAACACTCTCGTTTGGTTTTAAGGAATGGGGTGGGTGCTGGTCAACCAGTGCTTTTGAAAACATTATTGGTAGGGTTTAGGGAAGGAGGAGGGTGGGTCAGTCAGTCTGTCAGTCGACAGCGGCCTCTGGTGGATTTAAGGGAGAACAGCAGGCACAAATGTCTCGGATGAGAAATTTGAGATCTCAAAAAGCGTACACAGTGGCCTCCTGGGACGTATTTGGCAGCCTCCAGAAATGTATATAGCGGTACATTTTCAGAATGAGCCTGGGGTGGAAAGATCTGATGATGTATACTTGATAATATCTGACAATGCATATCAGAGACTTGACAGAGGTGTGTGTGTGTGTGCGTGCGTGCGTGCATGTGTGTGTACAAGTAGGAATGTCAGCATGCACACCATGTGGTACAGGGGGAAATAAAAATTAGCTGAGAGCAGCAGTATAAGAGAGATGAGATGTTAACTCTGTGTTTGTGTCAGGTGATTAGATGGCATATTTTATAACTCCAAATGTCAAGAATATAAAAATTCTCAAAGGTGTGTTATGACACCTTTCATGGCCCTGTGGAAATCAAACCAGCTATGCATTATGTTTTTTGCTTTGCCCTAGTTTGACTTTAGCTGTTTCTGAAACCCAAACGATCACTTCACCTCTTCATAACCCCATGCATCAGACATCAGACATCCCTGTTGCATGATGAATTATCGACACAGAAAGCATTAGAGTGCTCTGCTGTTTTCAAATAGATATCTGTACGCATCCTCAATCCCTGCTGTGGTTAGAATATGCTTTAGCATTTATTTCCAGCCGGTTCTGCTCAATGCAGAGTACAGACCGCTGTGTTTACCTCCAGTGATCATTCTGTATCAAAACACTGTCAGGTTTGATATATTGGCTAATACTTGTGGAACAGTGTTTGTGAGATACAGTTTATCAGTTTGTTTTTGTGGTTGCGTGGAGATTCTGATACTGATCCTGAGCAAAACAGCATGTCAGCGTATTCAGCAATTTCAAGGGCAGTTTCCTATAAGGCACTCAATTAGTGGGTCATGAACTGAGAATGGCCTGTGTTTATTGAATACTGATCACAGGGACAAACATAAATTTGATCAATTGTAATTTTGCACTGTAAAAAGTGATTAGTTGATTTTACTTTAAGTTGGTTGGTAAAGCTGTTAAATTGATTACTTTTAAAGTGATTAGATGACTTTACTTTAAAAACATTTAATAAACATATTGGCTAAAATGATTAAAGGTGCTGTATGTACGTTTTTGACTCTTCTAAAGCATAAAAATACCATACTATATTTGCAGATATTTAGGGAACATGCTAAGTGAACATTCTTTTTTATCTGGAAAACAATGCTGAAGTCAGATATTCTGATTTGAAAATGTCTGTTACATGCCAGAACGTCTGTCTTTGTTTTGGTCATTTAACCCGCCAATTTAGCCAATTATATTTCAGCACTCTTGGTTGCCTTGGTGGAAAACAGAGTATTTCATTCATTCAGTCATGAAGGCTTTTAAAGCATGTGGCTGTGACCAAAATGCGACCTCTGGTGGACAGTAGCAGACTCTGAAATGAGACGCAGATTTGGAGTTCCACATGAGGTGGTTATTAATTAGCAAATAATATAAATTTTACAAACGTAAACATTAGGTAAGCAGGTTACATTGTAATCCTGTGTCCTAACAACACGCTATGTGACGAGATTTGGCTGTTTGCACCAGATGAAACACGACAGAAATTTCAATACAGCATTTCTGAAGCACAGAATAGTGCACTTACTGCACTTCAATGAAATGATGATGGTTTATAATATAATTAATAAATATTAAACCTCTTTAACATTATAAAATGCACATGCTTAATTACTGATATGTGTTGGCTTGCACTGAGTCACAGTTCTAAAGTTCATTTTCAAATGGTTTATTTTATTTTATTATATTATCTGCTGCTGCTTTCAGTAGTATGGCAATAAATGTCATGTAAAAGGGCATTCAAACTCACATTATCAGCATTTAACACTGAATAAAGCACATGAGGTGTACCTGAGGTGATCATTGTCATAGCGTCAGTTGTTCAGCTGCAAGAAATAGAAGCCATTTCTAAAATATAAATTTCAGGTGTTGGTTAGAATAAAAACTCCTTTTAATATGGAAAATATTCCTTCTGTCAACGTGCCGTTGCTCTTATTTAGAACATGACTTAAATCAGCATTTAGGCACGATGGTTAGGCTCGCTCTTGTTGGTGTCGTCAGTCTGGCAACCTGCGCTTGCATGTGTTTTGAACCAGAAGTGCAATACCTAGTTCAACGACTGGGTGTCAAATGTACATACTTCACCTTTAAGTAAATAAACTATGTGATAATTATGAAAAATAAGTTGAGTCAAGTTAACATTTGAGTTAAACTGTAAAAAAATGTTGGGTTCCACACAATTACCTTTATGTTGTCCCAACTCAAATCAATTAATTTAACTTAATAGTTTTTACAAATTTAAGTAGATTAAATGAAAGTTGCACCTAAAAAAACTTTAAGAACTGTGTTGATTCTGCTCACTTTAAATTAGCAGTTTGAACTAGCTGCAAAAATATGTTTGTTTTTATTTTTAGTTGAGTGTACTAAGGGTCATGTTTTAAGTATAATCAACTTTTAAGTCGCTTTTAAAGTGCTTTTAAGTAAAGTAACAAATTACTTTTTACGGTGTGTATTCATATAATCAATATAATTGTGATCAAGAGATTGTAATATGTAATCAAGAGATTCCGACTAATATTGATGAGATAAACGTGGAATTACAAAATAAAAAAATTAAAGGCACAGTTCACCCAAAAATGAAGATTCTGGCATCATTTACTGACCCTTCGCTTGTTGCAAACCAGTTTCGTTCTCCTGTTGAACACACATTAAGCTATTCTGAAAAATATTGTAAACCAGTAACTTTGTACTTCTATAATATTTGTTTTTTGACTATGGATGTCAGTGGTTTCAGGTTTCCAACATGTTTCAGTACACTGTAAAAAACACAATCGATTTGTGTTAGGACAAAAAGAAGGAATTGAATTAACTTAATTAAGTAAACATACAACAAATTTAAGTAGATTGAACATAAATTAAGTTGTCCCCAAAAAAATACAAGGATTGAGTTGTTTTTAACTCATTTTAAATAAGTAGTTTGAAGTTTTGAGTGTATATCTTACACTGTAAAAAATGCAGGGTTCCACACAATTCCTTCATGTTGTCCCAACACAAATCAATTAAGTTAACTTAACACTTTTAACAAATTTATGTGGATTGAACATAAAAAATTAAGTTGTTCCAATGAAATTTCAAGAATTGTGTTGTTTCAGCTCATTTTAATTATGTAGTTTAAACAAGGTTAAAAAAATTAATTAAAAAAAATTATATATATATATATATATATATATATATATATATATACATAAAGAGAGAGAGAGAGAGAGAGAGAGAGAGAGAGAGAGAGAGAGAGAGAGAGAGAGAGAGAGAGAGAGAGAGAGAGAGAGAGTGTATGTTTTGGGTAAACTACCAGTTAATTGAGATAAAAAAAAAAATTAACATATGACCTACTAAATCATAATTCTGAAATAGCATAAACATTTATGTCACAAATGTTGTTTTAACACTATGCCAGTGCTTTTGACATTGATAACCATACAAAAAAAAAAAAAAAAAAAAAAATTGATAACCATACAAAAACAACACAGACTGTCAATGTATTTACTTTAGCATTATAAAAAACCTTTTACTTTGTACTGTGTTGGGTTGGCATATCTGTGTGGAGTATGCATGTTCTCACCGTGTTGGCGGGTGCTCCGGTTTCCCCAACGGCCCAAACACATGTGGTATAAGTGAATTAAATAAACTAAATTGGCTGTAGTGTGTGTGTGTGTGTGTGTGGGGGGGGGGGGGGGGGGGTTGCGTACATGCGTGTGTGAATGAAAGAGAGTGTATAAATGTTCCCAGTTTCCTCGCTGCATAAAACATATGCCGGGATAGTTGGTGGTTCATCCCGCTATGGTGGCCCCTGATAAAAAAGAGACTAAGCCAAAGGAAAATGAATGTCTGAATAAATGTGTTGTGTCACCACATCAGGTCCAAAGTAATATCCCAAAGTAGCAAAACCCCTTGGATGGACAAGCTCCTACTCAGACACCACACTGACCACACTTTTATCTTCCAACCTGCAAGCTTTGTACTTTCAGCTACTGTAAGAGATGTCTAGACGTTGCATTTGTGGTATGCTGCTGATTTCTACAGATGTACTTTGTCAATAATGCATGAGAAACACGTTTAACAGTAATGCTCTAAAAATGGATGCCACTGTTTAAGTGTCATGTATTACTTCTAGAAATATTGAAAAGTTGTAAGGTTTTTACAGTGGATGCTTTATTGTTTTTATACAGTTAAAGTCAGAATAATTAGCCCCCCTGTTTATTTTTTCCCCCAATTTCAGTTTAACAGAGAAGATTTGTTTAACACATTTCTAAATTTAATAGTTTTAATAAGTCATCTCTAATAACTGATTTATAACTATAAACTAGGAAAGTTATGGTAATTAGGCAAGTCATCGTATAATGATGGTTTGTTATTAGCTCTTAAGAGGCTTAATATTATTGACCTTAAAATGTTTTTTTAACCAAAATAAAGCCAAATTAAAACAAAAAAGACTTTTTCCAGAAGAAAAAAATATATTATAGCAAATACTGTGGAAAAATTCCCTGTTATGTTAAATATCATTTGGGAAATATTTAAAAATGAAAAAGATAATAATAACAATTAATAATTAAATACATTTAGAGCTAATATTTTTGACTTATTTGTATAGGCATTCAATAAATTTTTACACAATGGTCCAATTTATTTTCATTGGTAATAATCAGGGGCAGCACAGTGTCGCAGTGGGTGGCACAATCAAGAAGGTTGCTGGTTCGAGCCCCAGCTGGGTCAGTTAGCATTTCTGTGTGGAGTTTGCATGTTCTCCCTGTGTTGTCTCCCTGTGCAGGTTTCTACCGGGTGCTCCGGTTTCCCCCACAAGTCCAAAGACATGCGCTATAGGTGAATTGGGTAAGCTAAATTGTCCGTAGTGTATGTGTGTGAATGATGTGTGTATTGATGTTTTCCAGTGATTGGTTGCAGCTGGAAGGGCATCTGTTGCGTTAAACATATGCTGGATAAGTTGACGGTTCATTCCGTTGTGGCGACCCCAGATTACTAAAGGGACTAAGCCGAAAAGAAAATGAATGAATGAATTGTAATAATCAGACACATTGTTATTTGTTACTAAATTGCACATATGATTAAGACTTACACTAATACATTTTAGTTTTAACACACATACGTTTTGTTATGGTTATGCCTTCTGTTCAGACTACACCACAGTTTTCAAGCCTCAAAACAGAGCATTTTGGAAACACTTAGGAGGGCGTTTTCGCTTTAAAATGCTGCTGCTCCGTGTCAGTGTGGATGGGAGAAAACTGAGACTGATCTAACTGGGGCTTGTTCTCAATATTAGGTGCACAAAGTTTAGTCTTGCATCCTTTCCCTGTTAGTTCAGACTTTACAAGTTTGATATGGAAAACAAATTCCTGACGACGGGTAAATAGTCAAAGAGAACAGTGTACTTTATAACCTCATTCGCATCACCATGCTGGCTACATTGTGTCACCATCTTAACAATACAATGAAACTATGATATAAGGAACTGCCTATTTTCATTTTGATATTAACAACTTAACAGACACCAACAGTGTTATAGCATTGTGTAGCTACATATTTACATGACCATCATCTTCACTGTATGCACATTTATATCAAAACGGAGCCTATAACATTACTGCCTCCTTTTCATCGAAAAATATGAAACATACCCTCTCTTTTGCTAAATATCAGTTTTAATAATCAATAATGCCCATTATAAAAGTGTAAAATACAATAAATAAAATATAGGAAATAGAGGCAAACAATCAGTAAACATATACAGAATCAGTGTACGTAGTTACATAAATGAATATATTAACTTATCTTTGCACTCAGCCAAAACACGTTACCTGAAAATAAGTAATAGATTCAAAAGACCATTATAAAGACAAGATGAATTAAATATCACGTTTAACAACTACAGTGAGATGAGATCCAGCGGTAGATCCTTGATATGAACTGTCCAACGTGCGCTGCTCTCATCTGGGGAGGCGTGTTCAAAGCACCCGCTGACTGCCTGGAGCTCAGACATGCGAGTACATGTCAGAATGTGTGTGGTCATATGATGTGCGTTTCCAGCTGTATACTGTGGACGGAGAGCTGTTCAAAAACGATAGGTAAAACGCCAGTGTGGATGTGGATCTTTTTCATTCTAAAATGTTGTTTTAAAACTAAAACACATAAGTGTAAATGGGGCTTAAATATAATGCCATATTGTACCTTACTGATACACATTGTTTTTTCAACTTGCCAGAGTAACTCCGAACATAAGCAAACAAATTCAGCAATAGATTCACTAGCCGAGTAGATTTTTTTAGAGGTAGAAGTGTCTGTGTCAATACAAATTATCCACTGTGCGTTTTAACTAATAAAATCCAACAAGCTAACTTGCGAAATTATCCTGTAATGAATTCATTAATGCTGATTAAACGAGTGCTTATCCACCCGGTAGATCAGCAAGAGATGCAGAGAGGTCCTTTATCACAGCTAGATGTCCTCGCCACGATTTGCATTGCCAGTAATTAAGCACATTCTGAGAAAATGGAATATATAATTGGCTCCTATTGTTTCATTTTAGCCTCCTGCTTCGCCAGTGTCCAGGAAGAATCTTAAAATTGCCGCATTGAGATTTACTGCAGTTGTTTTCTCTGGTGCTGGAAGTGTGTCTTTGTGGGGGGGTTTGTAATTAGTATGCACAAGGTGCGAATAAAAGTAGGCCATTTTCTTAAGTAAATGCTTAAAACTTTAAAAAATACCATCTCCTATGACCCATTTCAGAATTTTGCCATTCCATGCAGACTTTATGGAATTACCATCTGTATTTAAAAAAAGATTGTTCTCATCATGTTGAGGTAACTACTGTGATGCAGCACTTTATGAACAATGGGCTTGTTCTTTAACAAGTTTGACTCAATAAAAACTACATGAAACTTTGAATAAAACTAATGTTCATGAGTTTGAGGACAGTGAGAATCTTTTTATTAAGCAAAGGGTGCATTAAATTCATCCAACATTACAACATGAAAATGAGTAAGGGATGATTATGTCACACACTTACAAGAATAATTAATTTTTATGGATGTATTTTTCAGATTATTTTGATATCTGCTTATTTAATTAATTAATTAATTAATTAATGATAGTGATAGTCTGTGTGTATACATACATACATATATATATATATATACATTTGAAGTCAGAATTATTAACCCCTCTTTGAATTTTTTTCTTTTTAAAACTTCACCAAATTATGTTAAACAGAGCAAGGAAACTTTCACAGTATGTCTGATAAAATGTTTTTCTTCTGGAGAAAGTATTATTTGTTTTATTTTGTCTAGAATATAAGCTGTTTTTAATTTTAAGCACCATTTTAAGGTCAAAATTATTAGCTCTTTTAAGCTTTATATATTTTTCAACAGTCTACAGAACAAACCATCATTATAGAATAACTTGTCTAATTACCCTAACCTGCCTAGTTAACCTAATTAATCAAGTTAAGCCTTTAAATTGCTCATAAAGCTGTCTAGAAGTGTCTTGAAAAATATCTGGTAAAATATTATTTACTGTCATCATGGCAAAGATAAAATGAATCAGTTATTAGAAATGTTATTCTTCCACCATTCATATACCTCTGCAGCTGACGTCAGAACAGCAGACACCGTTACTACTCCACAAACGTCACTTTAGAGCTAGTATTTGAAAGATTATCTAGCGTAATGTCTGAAATGATGAGAAAACAGGTGAATTTTCTCATATTTTTAGATTATATGGCTGAACCGCATGTAATGTCATCAGTCTACAGAGATTTCCCAGTATTTCTCTGTTTCAATCGGGATATCACAATAATTAACCCTGAGAAAGCCGAAGCAAAGCAAATACTACCAGATTACTGTGGTATAAATACAGAAGTACAAAATACAAAAGAGAGAGATCGACTCAGAAAGTCACCTGATTTATAATGATTTGTTCAGCTGTAGTTTGAAACTTACGCTGTTTTTTCCCCCCTAAGGACTTATTCTGCAGTCTCTGTCACCAGCTTGTGGCTGAACATCAACCATCACTTTCTTTGGTCCGCTCAGACAGGTTGTTGGCGGCCAATGCACTGAATCAGAAATTATAAATATTTTTAAATCTTCCCTTATAAATAAACTGCAAAGTTGCAATCTAAACAACTACAATCTTGACTAAAAAAAGCCTCAGAAGTACATAGCGTTGTCCAACTTAGTCAAACTGTAGAGTGTCCTCTGCTTGTCGCTGTATGTGGGTGGAATAATACACAAGGGTGAATGGTGGTATGAGTGCTGTTAATTGCATAATATTGCATGGCTATCAGCAAATCAGAACCAGACAGAACTGTTGTATAAATGTATATTTGTATATATGTATATTTATTTTCTATTAGATTTTTTATTTGTTCTTAACAATAAGAATTATTAATGGTTCTTCAAAAGTGCTATATAAAACGTACCTATAACATAACTGATTATTCATAATGGAAACAATGGCCTTTTTTACTTTTTGTACCGAAACTAAAACTACTAGTAGTACTACTATTATAAAACTTCATATTTTATACTTTATAAACCTATAAACTGTAATACTAATAATTCTTTAAAGTAACTACTATTCCTATATTTGTTTTTGAAACTGTTTTTGTTTGTTTGTTTGTTTGTTTTTTTGTAGTTCAGTTTTTATTTTATTATCAAAAATGAATATATAAAATCTTACAATATTCAGAAGAATATTTTTAACAATTACTACAACCTACATGTTCCCCCACCAGCTGCACATTATGAATTACAGGATAAATATTATTTATGCCAAGTAATTAAATAGCATGGGTCAAATTGACAGTGTTGGTATCAGATGAGAATTAAGTGTTAAATATTTATATATTTATTAGATAAAAAAATGGCAATAGTGTGTGTGTGTGTGAATGAGGGAGTTTATAAGCGTTTCTAACACAGGCTCACTGAAAATGTAGCCCTGTATACATTTCTGGAGATCGTGAATTATGTAGCAGGAGGTATGAATGGCTGCATTTCATCTTTAAAATGAACGCTAAGGGGCAATATGACGGCTTCTGTTTCTTTTTGCGCTACTAGCTGTCCCCTTACTTCTGTGTGAATAGCTTTTATGCTGTTACCAGTTTGTCCAGTGGCTCGCCATGTATGTCAGTGGACTTGTGGTAAGATCTGAAAACGTGGTAAAATTCAGGCGACCACGAGGGCTTTTCGCTAAAAAAATAAAATAATAATAATTATCTCTGGGATGTATTTCACGCTCTCCAGAATTGTATACAGGGGCTTGTATACATAATGAGCCTGGGTTGGGGGTTTCCCAGTGCTGGGTTGCAGCTGGGCAGCTCCGCCACTTAAAACATATTAATTATAGTAATTGGTGGTTCATTCCACTGTGGTGACCCCTGATAAATCAGGGATTAAGCCGAAGTATAAGGAATGAGTGACATTTCCTTGATATGTACAATTTTTACATTGTCAAAGTGTTAGGTTTGGCATAGTTGGTTCATACCGATAACAATTTTAGGTACAGTATTTCCATTAGGAACCTGTGTTTTTTTACTGTGTTTGCTCCCTAAGTAAACCACTAAGTAACACCAAGTGAATCTTCCTTCTACTATCCACATGTCCCTTTCAATTCCCATCCTAAAAAACAGTAGAGAAAAGTTGTGTTAGTGTAATACTGTTCCCAACACACAAACAAATCCAGCTCTTATTAAAAATGCATCATCCTGTTTCAACGTCCTAAAGAGGAAACTATACGAGGGAGTGAAGGTCTAAAAAAAACTTTTTCATAAAAACTCAGAGCTACTTCACAGGCCAAGGCCAACAGACACACTGTAACTACAAGAGCACTTTTATTTTTGTATTTTTTCCGGGTGCTTCATATTGTAATCTTATTTAGATGAAGGCAAACGGCATTACACAATGAAAAGCTGCGAGCGAGCTCTGCATACTAATATGAGGGCATATTGATATCGTGCAGAGAAGCCCTGAGGATTAAAGGACTGACTTTAATAATAGCTATTGATTTCACAAAGATCGTCTTAAGTAAGAATAGAATAATGCAGCATTTGGCTGGGTGGGCAAAAAAAAAAAAAAAAAAAAACGTCAGCTTGAGCTTCTACTGGTTACACAGAATAAGCTAATGGAAATCAAAACTATAGCTTTACATCAAAGTGCTCTCTCATCTACGCCAAGGAAGTTCTCTAGAGGACAGTGATGTCCTAAAAGCCGCTTGGTGTTTTTGGAATTGATCATGAAGAGAATACTAATGGCAGACATATTTACATTGCATTGAAGGGCTTCACGCATCTGCACAAACACAATGGATGTTGCTTGTTTCAGGATCAGGTGTGCAATTATTCAATTCCCCAAACTGGCAATGATGGCTTGGGCTGCCATTTTTTACAGCAGTGCAAGGAGGGAGCGCATTATCATATCAAAGAGCTCACCAGTGCAAAGTACTGAATTTAAAGTGTCTTTTGTTCTGATAACGTTCGCGTCTCGGTGCACGCTCATACGAAAATAAGTATTTCCTTCACGGAATGCATATACACGTACTGTCTGAACTATAAACACCTTTTCTGAGGCCTTTGATCTACTCGCTGTTGATGAACATCTCAGATCCTTGGACCGTTTTTTTTTTTGTGCATACAGTTAGACTCTTGTGGGAATATATGAAAGTAATTCCTGGCAGATATGTATATATATATTTATCACAATTTAAATATTACTATTCAGAACATTTATGTTTAAGATTAGGCTTGATTAAGTGTAAAGCTGCATTCGTATGATTTTTTTTTTTTTCCCAACTATTCAATTTTTTTCAATTCAATTCACCTTTATTTGTATAGCGCTTATACAATGTAGATTGTGTCAAAGCAGCTTCACATAAAAGGTCACAGTAAATAGGAACAGTGTAGTTCAGTTTGTAGTGTTTAAGTTCAGTTCAGTTGAGCTCAGTTCAGTGCGGTTTAATAATCACTACTGAGAGTCCAAACACTGAAGAGCAAATCCAACGATGCGCAGCTCTACAGATCCCGAACCATGGAAGCCAGTGGCGACAGCGGAGAGGGAAAAAAACTTCACTAATGGCGGAAGTGAAGAAAAAAAACCTTGAGAGAAACCAGGCTCAGTTGGGCACGACCATTTTAATTTCTCCGCTGGCCAAACGTCTTGTGCAGAGCTGCAGTCTCAGTGGCGGAGGCTGGAAGCTGGCCTCAGCGAAGACTCGTCTGTCTCTGGAGCGTCACAGGAATCAGTCTCATGTTCTCCACTCTTCCATGACCATCACAGTAGCTGCTCAGGATTCGGCCTGGTCCAGGATATGGAAACCTTGGGATCATCTCGTCGTTGGTCTTGGATCGAATCAGTGACTCTGCATAGTCCGAGGGCCTTGGGAAGAGTATCCCCAGGTGGAAATGGAGAATAAAGAAAATAATTAGCGTAGCTGCTGTTCATAGTGTATATCAACAAGATGCATAACCTGTGTGGAAGCCCCCTAAGTGGTGCACTAAGTGTATGCTTTACTGAACAGATAGGTCTTTAATCTAGTTTTGAATTGGGACAACTACTTGCATTTATATAAATTATGAGATTAAAATGTAGAGATACTCTACTATTATGAGATACTAGTATTAAATAAGAGAAAGGGTCTCAATTATTTTTAAGAGATAAATCGAAAATGATGACATGCTTGGATTTTGAAGGTTCAATATAGTTATGAGCAGGGCTTGAAATTAACCACCGCCAACCCGCCAAACGAGGATACATTTAGCTGTGGCGGGTTAGACAGACACTCCTACTAGCCTCTCTGGCCGGTTGAAAATAATTTTTAAATTGTAGTTTTCTTAAAAGCAGTGTTCGACAATAAGGATGGGCCAGTATTAATGCAAGTGTGATCTTAGAATCGAGAAGCAGCACGACTGACAAAAATAACTGTTCGCGCGAGCAAAAAGAGCCGCATATCGAATGTGAGGATGAACACTTGCGTGCACAGGTGATGTGATGTGCGTGACTGTTAAAAAGCGCGCTCGCTCTCGTTTATTTGCGCGAAGCTACCATGCCTAGAGTAAACGCAACTGGTGCTTTTAAGAGCTCATGATTTAAAATAATAATAATAATTATATATATATATATATATATATATATATATATATATATATATATATATATATATATATATATATATATATATATATATATATATCCTTTTGTAAGCAGTAGCGGTCACTGCTTTCGTTGTAATTATTCTTTGAACAGATTAACAGGCCTAACATTAACCGTGCCCACGTGATCATCCTTTCATTATCACTCACGGTATGTTTTGCTTTATTTTGCTTAAAGTCATTTTTGTTAATATAGATTAATTCTATATTTTTTTTACAATAACATTGCTTTAATATGAGATTAACTCTCCATTTATGTGTAGTTAACTGGTGATCTGGGACCTTTAGCCAGGACAGATTACTGTGCCTATAACAAAATTTTTGTTGAATTAAAAAGCACATGCATACAGCTGTATTTTGCTTGTTTTGACACATTTAAACTTTTGGCTAAGAAATAATTATTTATTTTTGGTTTAATCAGAGATAAATTTGGTAAATCCTTAATTTTGAGCCCTGAAAAGTCATGTTAAAGAAAAACTAATTGTAATGCAACACAACCAATTTGCTCATGCACATTGAGTAAGCTCATACTCGACTCAAAACAGTGAAATGACTGAGGTAATTTTAGCATGTCAAAGTCAGATTTCTGCATATAAAATATATTTTCCCAACAACAAAATTGTGGCAAGTGAAAATGGTGAGTGGCTAAGTTGGAAATCTACTAGCCACAGTGGGAAAAATTAAAAAATTTAATGTCCAGACCTGGTTATGAGACCTGGTTATGAGATATTGAGAAAATTCAAACTGGAATAAGTCAGAAATATTAAAAATGATAAATCCTGATTCTTGTTGAGTCTTTAAAAAGCTGCTTGCTCATAATTATTAGATACTTATTATGAGATAAATGGGTCATTCTGTACATTGAAGTTTCATTAGTTAATGTATTATTATTATTATTATTATAAATTATTATATAAAAATAGACAAAGTAAATGTAGGAAATATGTAATTTTGTTAGACTGACAAACTCTTGCTGCAGCTCTGATACAAGTTTTGTTTATGGAATACAGAAAAATGTCACAGTGCTTTGTGCTTTTAGTCTACTATTATAACTGAAATATCTATCAAACATACAAAGGGTGAAGCTGATTGGTTGGTTCTTGAAGCATGACATGCACTTGTGGCATTCTGAACAGTTGAGATGTACTCAACTGCAATAACAAAGTGCTCAAAAGAGCTGGTGCGTGAACCGAGAGACATGCTGTAAATCTCTGCCCACTTCTTGAAATGTGGCAGGGAGATGCAGCTGCTTTGCATTTAAAGAGACACACAAAAACCATGTGAGTTTGTTTTCAATAAAAAGGGTCATTTTCAGCATAGTATAATAAGCTTAAACTTTTATTTGAAACATTTTCATATTTCTTTCATATTAAGTGACTAAATTTAATATACTTTAGAATGTAATCGAAAACAAATTTTCTTTAATGTCAGAGGATCCTTCTAAAATCAATGTGATATGCTGTTTTTGTCAATTTTGATATTTTTATGTATTGTTATTTTTATTTCTTTAAGGATTCTGTGATGATTAGTTCCAAACAGCAGTACCGATTTGAAATATTTTGTAGTATTATTTTTGTAACATTCGCTAATTCATTTTATGCATTTTTTGGTGAATTAAATATTCATTCCTTTCAATCAATTCATCTATTAATCAATCGACAGCCCAACCTTTTCCAACACTATCCTTGTCAGCACTGGAAAAGTCATAGAGTTTAGTGCATTTTAAGTCTTTATTGCCACAGGGGTGATATTAAAAATAGTCAATATCAGATGATTACAGTCGTAACAGACTATTTATAGAAAGAAATGTGCTTGTTTTTTAGTACCATGCACTCCTGTTATATTTAAGGTTCAATTAGAAATCATTAAAACAGTGTCAACACTGATATTGTAGGTTTTCTGTGTATCAGCTCAGTTTTTGTCCTCCTAGTGTTGTCTCAATACTGTGACCTTTAATTGAAGATCAATGTTTTGTAATGACAATGCTCAGTAGAGCTGACATCAGCCATTAAGTGAAATAATGCTGCACTGTGCTACTCTTCTATTTTATATTGATGCATAACAGTTAATGGATGTGCAATGTGCAAAATATGGTTATTTTGTGGAGACCGTAAGATTTCTGTCTGATTGTAATGACAAATCAATAGACGGAGGCGGGAATGAGTTCAAAGCAGTCTTGTGCTCTCAATTCGTTCAATCACCGTCAGGTATTTCGGAGAAAATTTGACAAGTTATTTTTCCATCTGACTCATATTGAGTTATAAATAGACATTTTGTGAGGAAATGTAACAATTTAGGAGGTTAATGGGATGATAGTTCATGCAAAAATGAAAATTACTCACCCTCAAGTGGTTACAACCCTTGTATGAGTTTCTTTCTTAAGCTGAACATATTAGAAGATATTTTGGAGAATGGTGAAAACTGGTAGCCATTGACTTCAACGGTGGGTGAAAAAATACTATTAAAGTCAATAATGGCTACCAGATCTCAATATTCTCCAAAATAGCATCTTTTTAGGTCCATCAGAAGGAAAAAATAAATCTAATCTAGATAAATCTAAAGATTTGTTGCTTTAAATCCTGTCAAGTAAAAAAATAAATAAATAAATATTTAAAACTACAGCGATTAAAGATAAATCTGTTTGAAATAAATTATCCTTTAACATTACAGACAGTGATTAATTGTATCCAAATATTTTGATAGATTTCTTTCAATCAATAAATTGGACAATCAATCAATAGCCCTACATTTTCAGTCTCCTGTTAGAACTGACAAATTCAGCGCATTTTAATGAAATCTATGGAGCCATTGACTATGGTGAAATCTGGGAGCCATTGACTTCTATAGTAGGGGAAAAATACTACGAAAGTCAATGGTGGCAACCAGATTCCAAAATATCATCTTTTTAGGTTCAATAGAAGAAAAAAAAAAGATTTCGACCAAGTGAAGGATGAGTAAATGATGACAAAATGTTCATTTTTTGGCTAAATTTGTTTGATGTCCTATCAAGTGAATAAAAATTGCAATAAATGCAATAAATATTACATTCTGCATCTGTTTTGTTCAAGAATTTTTAAAACTACAGCAATTCAAAATCTATTTGAAATAAATCAAAAAGTAACTTGTTACATTATCTTTTAACTTTAAATTTGATGCCATTTTTTAAATTGATTTCCTTCAATTGCTACAATAGTCAATCAATCAGTAACCCCAGATCTTCAAACAGTGTCTTGTCAGCACTGGCAAATTTAACGTCCGGACTACAGTTCTGCCACTGAAATGAACTACAAATCCCATCATTCCGTGCACTCAAACACCTAGCTCAGATCCCCCTTGATTGCAAACACACAGCTGAAGCTTATGAGGACTGATTACCCTTACTATAAACACAGTCAGGTTACACTTGTTTCTGTTTAGAACATCATGTAAGTATTATCCTTGTCTTGCCTTCTTGTGTTTGTTCCTGTTATTTTTTGTGGTGGACAAAGCGAGGCTTCGTGAAACAGTGAAACAGTTGAAGCAAATGTGTCGAAGCTTTGAAATGTTTCCAAACCCCACTCTACAGTGACACCTAGTGTTTATTTTTATGTATTGCTCTGGAACAGCTTCAGCAAAGAAACAGTTAAGCAAATTGAGGTATTAAACCCCATGTTTTTGAGTTGAAGCTTCAAGTGGTTTAGTAGAGTGGTGAGAGTTCCTGACTAGCATGCAGAGATAATGGGTTCGAATTTAGGGTGACGCAGCTACAGATGTTAGGTTTAAAATGCTCTGTTCTTGTTATGTGTTTTGTTTGAACATTTGGCCTGACATCCGAATGAACACTTTGTGAATAAATATGTCTTGCTTTGGTCATAAAACAGGGCTGTTGCTAGATCAGATATGACTGCAGCCGGAAGTTAATGAGTTTATATTATTCATTAAATTTGCCATTTATTCTCTCTTATTAACTTTTATATTAGTTAATTATTAACGTCTAATATTAATATTCATTATTTTTATACAGTGTTACAAAAATGATGCTGTATTGACCCTGTCATTCAAATGCAGATTTGCCAGGTCTCTAAACTCTTCTGAAATGACAGATGCTTTGAATCGCTTTAGTCACGTGACCTGTGTGTTTCGAATCACCTTAGTCATGTGACCTGGGTGTTTTGGATCCTGATTCGGTGCAGTGTTTCGAAACACTTGCATTCGGGATCTCATCACTGTGTCAACCTCAGATTCACGTCAACCATCCCTAGTTATTTTTCCAATTGACCTGACCATTTGCCTGCTTTTGACTACACTCTTGGATTTCCCGTGTGCTCCTGTTTGCCCCTGTTTTGACCGTTACCTGTCTGACTATTCTTTGTAACAAACTGCACATGGATCAACACCCCTGTTGGTCCTCGAAGAATGGTGAAAACTGGTAGCCATTGATTTCCATAGTATGGGAAACAATACTATGGAAGTCAATGGTGGCACTCTCCAAAATATCATCTTTTTAGGTTCAACAGAAGGAAAAAAAAAACAGGTGATGATTTAAAAAGTATCATTTGTAACATTTTTTAATTTCATGCAAATTTTTTATTGATTTGATTCAATCGATAAATCAGTTAATCAATCAATAACCCCGCATTTTCAAACAGCAATGGCAAATTCAGCTTAATTTAAGCCTCCTGCCCCAGGGGTGACATTTATAGTATTAAATTTCAGACGATTACAGTTTTAATAGACCATTTCGAAAGAAATATGGCTATTTATAATATTACGTACTGCTGTGGGACCTAAACGCCAGCTTATAAATCATGTATCTTCATCGATCGACTGTCATTTCTGTATGCCAATTCATTCAGTCATTTCCAAACATTTAACTTGTTATTTGACTCATATTGATTGATAAACCAACATTTCATACAGAAATTCAACAATTAAGGATCTTATCAATAATTAAATCCTGTCAAATGTGAATATTTCTTAATAGTATATACATTTAAGCAATAAGAAGGTGGTTTTGTTCAATTAATCAGTGAATTAAAGCAACAGATATGCTTCTCCTGGTCAAGTGTTTAGTTTTGACAGCATAATATAAAGCATGCAGCAACTTTCAGAAAACAAGACGTTCTAAAGTATAGTCTTCATATTGTGATTCAGTTTCATCACAAGTAGTGACACACTTGAAGAGCCTTTCATTAGTTTTGAGTCACTGTCATTACCCTCCTGGCGTCTTTTCTCTCTTTTTCTCCCTTTTTTTCTCTGGATCTCAGCGTAAAGTCATTAACCAGGGCTGCCGGGGTGATGTGGCTTCTCACACACACTAAAAGGGCAATGATGCTCTTGACATTCTTCTAGGCTAAACCTGCTCACCTCCAATAATCCTGCAGCTTCCTTTGACATTTAATCACCGTTCACGTCCGTCCACCATCAATACTGGACACGGCTGGCCAGAGAGACGCCGCGTCTGATTCAACCTTTTCACCTCACCTGTCGTCAAAACTCAAATGGGAAATCTGGTGCATGTGCTAATAAGAGCAGGTGTTGAAATAGAGCCCTTCTTTCCCATTCATTATGCTTAAAGAAGACATTACTGCCCAGGTTTTAACATTTCTAATATTTACCAATGCTATCTTAGTAGGTTTGCATTAATATGTAGTATTTATTCATTCATTTTCCATCGGCTTAGTCCCTTATTTATCAGAGGTCACCACAGCGAAATGTTTTTTATGCAGCAGATGCCCTTTCAGCCGCAACCCAGAAACATTAATTCCGCTTTCAATTTTAAAAGACGGAGTTTGATGAACTGCATGAGCCTGTCTGACTGTCAGTGACATTTCATCTTTAAAACGAACACTACAGAGCGGTATGATGCCGTTCCTTTTCGCTCTTACCAGCTGAGCGCTTACGTTCGTATGGACCGCTTTCCCGCTGTTACAAGTTTCTCAAGTAGCTCGCCATGTACGTTAGTGGACTTGAGATGCAGAGAGGAGCTGACCTTGAGTACGGGGTTTGAGAAAGCGGGTGAAACAAAAACAAAATCAAACAATAAAATAGCAAAGTAAATAACGGGGTAAACACTATTGGTTGGGTTTAGGGAAGGAGGAGAGTGGGCCAGTTGATTGGTCATTCAGCAGCCTCTGGTGGATTTAAATGAGAACAGCAGATCTCAAATTTATCTCACATATCTCTAATTTGAGATCTCAAACATTTACAAAGCAGGCTCTGGTAGATTCGCGGAAACAAAAACTGCAAAAAAACAAAACATAACTCCTAGGACGTATTTGCCGCTGTCCATAAATGTACATATATAGGGTACGTAATCAGAAATGAGCCTGGGTTGTGTTTTTTACAATCTCCAAGTCTATCAGATATTATATTCTCATATAATATGCCAGTATGCATTTTGATCTACTGAGCAAAGCTGACAGTTTGAAATTTGTCTGAATGCAGCACATTTTCATGATGCCATCTTTGATGCAGAGGTGGGGCAGATGGTGTTCTGTGTCACTAAACCTCTGTTTTTGCATGTTTCTCAGCCTTATTTCCTACCAAAGCAATGCCTGAATGACCTTGAAAACTCAGTTTAAATGAAAATATTGTGTCTTGGAGGCAAAGTAAATCATAAGGGCGATGCGGCTGTGAAGATCCAGACATAATTCAATATGAACATCGCTGAAGATTCCTTTGAGGAGACCTAAATGGAAAATAACCACATGAAATGGCAGTCAGAGAGCAATTTATAGCTTTTGTTTCAAATTAGACTTACAAAGGCTGCGTTCTGATTGAAACGAGGGATGTGGCATAATGTCGTCCGGGTGGAAATATGGTTTTACTAGCGTTATGCATATTAAAGAAGATAGAAGTCCTCCATGTGTCCTTTTTTATGAAAAGCAAGCAATCTCGCTAGCAAACAGCCTTTCTGTCATTTTTCTGAGGCCTGTGACCTTAGTATCAATGCATCTCTTTGCTTCTAAAGGCCAAACAATGTCATCTCCGTGGGGCTCAGAAGGCCATAGGCTAGACTGTATAATGAGAGAAATATCTTCCGCGTACAATGACTTGGGTCCTAATTACTTGTGCGGCTTACCTGCGCTGTCTGTAAGTATTTGACTAATACCAATGCTTCTGTTTTTGTGTCAACATGAACTTCAGCTAATTAGCGACTTCAGTTTTTGGAGGTTCACTTTTACCTAATTGGGAGTCTAATTAGCACTGTTTGATTTAGTTGATGTGGAAACTTCAGCAAGGGGAAACTGACACTGTTGATTCCCAAATGATTCAGAGCTGCCACTCAGGCCGTTTTACTATCTCAGTCTTAGAGCTGTTTCTGGTGCAAAATAACACAACACAATATAGAGTAATATTGATCGCCCTTTCTCTTTAGCTGTGTTATGAAATACCTTAATTTAATATTCTTGTTCATTGTTTAAGTGAGAAATTAAGTAGATACTTTGGTAACACTTTACAATACAGGACAAATAAGTGTTTTCTGTTTATTTATGGTTGTGAATTGAGTTTTTCACTCACGCACTCTCTCTCTCTCTCTCTCGTTAACATGCTTAAATACTTGTACTACATGACAATATAAAATATTTTATATACAAGTACATTTGGATATGAGATTTAAGGATTTGGGACTCTGCTGAAGTCTGTTCCGAAATGAAAGCGTGAGAGTTTACGTCATTCGCTACGGTTTTTAATGACGTACGCCTCACACTGACAGGTAAAAATCCGATCTACCTGCTTACACTGCAGACACGAGGACACAGATCCGATTCATATCGGAAACATTTCCACATATAAACAAGGCCTGAATCTGATTTGAGTAAATCAGAATCCATGTGATTTTTTTTTTCCTGCTTAAACGTACATGGGCCATATCCGATTTGTGCAACACAGGAGAAAAAAATCTGAATTGAGACACTTGAACCATGCAGCCAAAATATCAATAAGTAACTAATTAGTAGTTTATTAAGCTATTAGTGTTAGGTAATGCTTTGCTAACACCATTATTTGTAACCTAAACTAGAGTATTACACATAATTTTGTCAGCATTTGACTTCCTTACTAACAGTGACCTGACCTCTTTATCAAAAAACATGTTCTCGACCTTGTGATTTTAACGTTTTTTCTTATCTCTTCAATATTTTATGCATGGTTGTGTCCTCATTTGTAAATTTTTTCAGATACAAGTGTCTGCTAAATGATTTCATTTAATTGCAGAGTGCATATGCCAACACAGGCTCATTGGAAATATGTTCTTCAACCTACATTATTGTGACCGCACAAAAAAAAAATACTTCGAGATATGTTAGACTGCAGTTTCTAGATATAATAAATGCAACAAGGCATAGTGCACGTGTATCTGAAATGTACAAAAAAGTAACCTAAGTAGCGTATTTTAGATTCACAAAAATGTAGGCGTCACCCTCTAGTGGATTTATCATCTGAAACGTGCAACAAAACGTATCCAGAGCAATGTATTTTACGTTTTTCGAAAAATATAGGCTGAAGTAAGTATTTCCATTGAGCCTGTGTTGCTGTGTGTATAGATCTGCAGGTACTATTCATTTATACCTGTGGTGTTTGTTTTCATCTGAAGATGATACACAACTAAATTGCTCATGATGGAAACTGTATACGGGTCAGATATATGATCTCTGTCTCCTTTGCCCTTATGCTCTCTCCCACAGAAACAGATTGACAGAGAGGAAAGGCTGTGATTGTACAACAGCATTGTGTGATTTTCATCTCTATGCTTTGATTTACTGTTGCAAGATCATCCAAACTCACACATTTTACAGCTGTCATGGACAACTTTTGATTTAGGAGAACTGAAATGCTGAGATGAAGCTGAAAATATGGTCCTGAATCAGTAGCGAGGTGTGCAGTATCAGGAGAGAAATGCACAAGGAAGTGTGAGAGAAACGTGTTGGAGTGTGTGAAGTTAGTTTGACATGCCTGAGAGCAGTTGTGACAAACTTTCCCGAGATAGACAGACATCAATACACTCGAGATCTGATGAAAGGCCTGCATTTAAAATGTTCAAAGGGAGCCATTTCTGCAAAAAGATAAAACGTGAATAAATAAATGAAGCCTTCATGTAAAACCTTAATGAGTGGACAACATGGACAAAGCTCTCAGTGGCATTTTTAGAAGCTGATTCTGCAAATGTGCACACTTTTTATTGTTTTGTTGACTGATTTATTTCATTCTGAAAATGAAAAATGGATGCATCAGTTTCAAAAAAAATATTAAGCAAAGGTACTGTTCTAAACAATGGTTTACTGAGCAGCAAATATTGTATTAGTATTATTCGAAATAGGAAAATTCTGCAGTGCCATCACATGGATGGATGAATGAATAAATTAATAAATGAATGAATGAATGAATGAATGAATGAATGAATTGATAAATTAGTGAATGAATGAAATAAATGATTGATGAATGAATGAATGAATGAATGAATGAATGAATGAATTGATTGATTAATCAATGAATTAATTAATTGATCAGTGATTGAATGAATTGGTCAGTTAGTTAATTAATCGATCGATCGATCGATACATGAATTAATTGATTAATAAATGGATTAATGATTGAATAAATGAAACAATCAATCAATTAATTAATGGATACATGTATTGATGAAGGAGTGAATGAATGAATTGATGAATGAATGAATAAATGGGTGGATGAATGAACTGATAAATGATTGTATTGATGAATAAATTTATGAACGAATGAAATAATTGATGGATGGATGGATGGATGAATGGATGGATGGATTGACAAATGCAGGAATGAATTGACAAATGTATGAATTAACTGAAGAATAAAATATTAAATTGATTTGAATTGATTGATCGCATTAACTGATCAATGGATGATTATTCAGTGAATGAATGAATGAATTGATAAATTAACAAAAGAATTGATCAATTAAAAAATTGATTGACGAATGAATGAAGGAAAGAAATGAATGAACTGGTCGATGAATGAATTGATGAATAAATGACTAAATTGTTTAATGAATGAATACATGGGGGATTAAAGAATTGCTGAGAAAAACAATCTATTGATGAATGATTTGAATTGATGAAATAATTGATGAATGAATGAATTGATGATTATATGAATAAATTGATGAATTAATGAATGAATTGACAAATGTATGAATTAATTGATGAATAAATGAATAATTAATTGATACATGAATTGATGAAGGAGTGAATGAAGGAATTGAGGAATTAATTAATAAATATGTGGATGAATGAATTGATGAATGAATGAACTGATTAAATAATTGATGAATAAATGAATTGAAGAATGTATGAATGAACTGATGAATGAATGAATGAATGAATGAATGAATGAATGAATGAATTGATGGATAAATCAATGAATCGTTTGATGAATGAATGAATGAACGAACGAACGAACGAACGAATATAGCGATGGCAAATTTGATATTAACTTTGACATGGTCACATTTTTTTCCATGGCTCTATAGTTTTATTTTGTATTTATCTATTATCCATGTGATATTATTGTTGTAAGAATATTTAAAAATTGTACATTATGTAAAAAATATACATAAATTATCTTGACTCTTTGGTTCTGCCCAGTTCAGTAGCCACCGACTCAATTCACCTAAACAAATGTGATGCATTCAATATCTTTTCTGTCTCTTTCCTCAGCCATTGGACTATGAGACCAAAAAGGCATACACATTCAAAGTGGAGGCCTCGAATGCACACCTGGATCCACGTTTCCACAGTTTTGGCCCATTTAAAGACACCGCAACAGTGAAGATTAACGTTCTGGATGTGGATGAGCCTCCCGTCTTCAGCAAACCCTCCTACGCAATGGATGTTTATGAGGACACACCACAAGGCACCATTATAGGAGCCGTTACTGCACAGGATCTCGACGCAGGAAACAGTCCAGTCAGGTATGCAAACGCAGCACAAAAATAAAATCTCTTTCATTTTCTCATAAAATACATCCCAGCATCAGCTCTTTGTGCACAGTGTCTGAAATGGTTAGCCACATAACATGAGCAAACATAGCTATTTTACTTATTGTCAGAAAATTGGCTACAAATGTACAAATTCTTATGAATTCACTTGAATGAAAGCGTACAATTTTTTAAAGGAAGCAGAACCCAAACCAGTCCTAAACCTACCCCTTATAGAGTGGAGGAACTATGACGTCAATTTGTATGCAAAAATTCGGAAGCGAGTTAACATTTTAGCAGTTCCGGTTCCCTCGTCCCAAAGTCAATGGGTTTTTTCAATGGGATTTTGGTTAAATCGCTTCAATCAGGTTCATGGCTAACACAAACTTAAGATACTTTCACATTTTTTTCTACAACATAAAACACATTAGTTACAGCAAACTCTTGAATTTTTAAATCGGTTACGTTTCTTTAAAAAGACGATTGCTATTTCAAGTTGCTAAATGGGACTACAGGCGGTGTCGGAGACATCGAGCTGAACTGGACTGGAACGCAGCCCGCTTTCGTTGGGCATTTAGATTTGTCTGTGATTTAAGTATTTTCATGAATATAGACTATAAAAAGAATATTGAATGTTGTTCTCTGTCTATGATGGGACTTGCAGGCATATAGACGCCTCATTTCTGTTGTCTTTTACTAAGGTAAGCGGGCTGTGTGTAAGGTACAGTAAGGCACAGCTACACAGATATAATTTCAGTCTGGATCTGAATGTGTCTAATGTTGGAGCACATCTGATCATTTCTGGAAGTTGATTCCAGCAGCAGGAGGGCATAGCTAAAGGCAGATTCACCCTGCTTTGACTGAACCCTTGGAATTTCTAATTTATATGATCCTAAAGATCTGAGTGATCTATTAGGTTTGTAAACAGTGAGCATATCTGTAATGTATTGGGGTCCTAGGCCATTTAGTAATTTATAGACAAGTAATAACACTTAAAAATCCATTCTGAATGTAACTGGGAGCCAATGAGCTGCAGCTGTCTGACTGCCTTTTTGGGATAATTGATAATAATAACAATAATAATCTAAATATTAGAGAAATAGAAAGAAAGAAGGAAGGAAGGAAGGAAGGAAGGAAGGAAGGAAGGAAGGAAGGAAGGAAGGAAGGAAGGAAGGAAGGAAGGAAAGAAAGAAAGAAAGAAAGAAAAAATTAAGGAAAGAAAGAAAGAAAGAATGAATGAATAAAGGAAAGAAAGAAAGAAAGAAAGAAAGAAAGAAAGAAAGAAAGAAAGAAAGAAAGAAAGAAAGAAAGAAAGAAAGAAAGAAAGAAAGAAAGAAAGAATGAATGAATGAATAAAAGAAAGAAAGAAAGAAAGAAAGAAAGAAAGAAAGAAAGAATGAATGAATAAAGGAAAGAAAGAAAGAAAGAAAGAAAGAAAGAAAGAAAGAAAGAAAGAAAGAAAGAAAGAAAGAAAGAAAGAAAGAAAGAAAGCACCTACTGTATATAGTCCGTCTCACACACCACTACACCTTTTCTTCTCTCAGAGGTCAAAAAATAAGCCCGCTGAAAGATTTGCCTCATTTTATAATCCATTATGTTTCTGAGCTGCACTTCTTAAGATTGCTTTTAAAGTTTTACAAGTAGACAAAGCATTGATGCACCGCTGTGGCTTCCCAGGTCTGCAAGTTAGTTTGTTTCTCAATGAATATTTCATACGATATAACAAAGCAAAATGGACAAAGGAAACATTTGTATTTGTGAGAGGGCTTTGTTTTACTTTTGTTTTGGCCTCTTCTGGTTAATTATTTAGAAACATCGTAGCATTGCTCAATGGGGATGTGCACTTTCTCACCGAAAAAAAAAACAAAAAAACACACAATAGTCCCCGGTGAGGCTCTGTGCAAAGAGAACAAAGCTTTTAAAATAGTTGCGTTCACGGTGCGTGTCCACCATGAGAAACCCGCAGACTGAATGCAGGAGACAAAACAGCTAAAGTGCTTTTAGGTATGGAAAGTTTCTGTGACTTCCTCCAAAGCTTTTTAAGCTTTTTCTCCAAGCTACAGGGGTCAAGAGCTGCGGAGATGGATGTCAGAGATGGATGGACTTATGAAAGAAGTAAGCCGTGTTGTACGTGCGAGCTAAAAATTCACTGACTGAAATGTTTCATGAGGTAAACCACCCAAGCTTCAAACAAGCAAAATGTACTCATATAAAAGCAACATTTACTTTAATCATTTGGCAGACAACTTTTTCCAAAGAAAATTACAAATGAGCAGAGAAACATTCCTTAAAGCAAAATAAGAACAAAATATTAGTCTATTCCAGTGCACACTGAATTATTAGCCCTCATGTTTATATTTTTCACTATTTTTTGTTTAACAAAAAGAATATTTTTTAACACATTTCTAAACATAATAATTTTTAATAACTGATTTATTTTATCTTTGCCATGATGACAGTACATAAAATTTTACTAGGTCTTTTTCAAGACACTTCTATACAGCTTAAAGGGCCATTTAAATGCTTAACTAGATTAAATGGGTTAACTAGGCAAGTTATGGTAATTAGACAAGTAATTGAATAATGATAGAGTGTTCTATAGACTATGAAAAAAAATATATAAAAAAATAAATAAATAAATAACTAAAAAAAATAAAATAAATATATATATATATATATATATATATATATATATATATATATATAGCCTAAAGGGGCTAATAATTTTGACCTTAAAATGGCTTTAAAAAATGTTAAAACTGCTTTTAATCTAGTTGAAATAAAACAAATAAGACTTTTTCCAGAAGAAAAAAATATTACAGAAAATACTGTGAAAATTTCCTTACTCTGTTAAACATCATTTGGGAAATATTTAAAAGAGAAATACAAATTCAAAGGGGGCTAATAATTCTGACTTCAACTGTATATATAGTCAAGCCCTAAATTAGTCATACTCCTGTCAAATTCGGACTTAAAGCTACTTTCTTCAACCAGCACATTTTTTTTTTCTTTTTTTTTTTTTACTGGACATGGTAAAGGCTTCTCCCAAAAGATAATAAGACAGTGGTGGAAAGAGTACTGAAAAATCATACTCAAGTAAAAGTACCATTACTTGCCCAAAATGCAGTGCAAGCAAAGTAAAATCTGTTCTAAATATTACTCAAAGTATGAGTAGAAAGTAGCTCTTTGTAAATAGTAGTGAATAGTGAGTATTATGCTGTGAAAGGCTGATGCATTTACATGTAATTTGTGCATGTGTGTGAAAACGTAACATTCTGTAGTGCATTTAGTTCTTGTTTAAGACTATTTGGTGATTCATTCATTCATTCATTCGCCTTAGTCCTTTTATTAATCCGGGGTCGGCACAGCAGAATGAACCGCCAACTTATCTAGCACATGTTTTACGCAGCGGATACACTTCCAGCTGAAACCCATCTCTAGGAAACATCCATACACTCTTGCATTCACACACAAACACTATGGACAATTTAGCCTACCCAATTCATCTGTACCTCATGTCTTTGCACTTGTGGGGGAAACCGGAGCACACCCACGCGAACGCAGGGAGAACATGCAAACTCCACACAGAAACACCAACTGACCCAGTGGAGGCTCGAACCAGCAACTTTCTTGCTGTGAGGCGAGAGCACTACCTACTGCGCCACTGCATCGCCGATTTCAGTCATCATACAGTAAACATATAGTCTAAACAGTCTCTGGCTCATTGTTTGTAAAGATTTTGGACATCTTCTTGGACACTTTTTAATGCTTCCAGGTGGTTTGCTGCATTTATGAAGTGCTCAAGTCTTGAGGTAGTTCAGTTTGATGTGATTTACTTTCTATGTGCGATTTGATTGGACAGAGCTGATTTTTGTATTCAGCCAATCCCCATAGACAAGTAAAAATAAAGTAGTGACTGCAGGTTGAAGGAAAGAAGTGGAGTAAAAGTATCGATACTGCAATAAAAATGTAATCAGGGTAAGGTAAAAGTACACATTTTTAAAACTACTTGGTAAGTTACAATTCCTGACGAAAACTACTTATTTACAGTAAATTGAGTATTTTTTGTAATTTGTTACTTCAGACCACTGCAATAAGACAATGTACAAGAAGCGTCATTGTGAAAAAAAAAAAGCTTTTATTTACATTTGAACAAAAAGTGGCATGTCCAAAATTATTTAAAACCTTCTCTTTAATCAATAAAAAAGCTTTTGTTGGCTATTACAGCAATCACGTGCTTGCTATAATTGCTGACCAGCTTTTTGCATGTCTCCACTGGTGTGTTTGCCCATTGATTTTTAGCAATGATGAGCTCCAAATCTTTTAGGTTTGAGAGTCTCCTTGCTCACCCTGATCTTTAGCTCACTCCACAGAATCTTATTTGTATTTACATCAGGACTCTGGCTGGGCCACTGCAAAACTTAATTTCTTAACCATTTCTGCTGTGTGTTATGGGTTGTTGTCGTGCTGAAATGTTCACTGATGTCCAAGGCCAAGTTTCTCTGCAGACTGCCCGATGTTGTTGAGAATTTTCATGTATTGTTTATTTTCAAGGTGCCATTAACTGTGATTAATTTACCGGCTGAAAAACACAGACCAAAATAAGTTTTCACTACCGTTTCACAGTCTGGATGGTGGTCTTAAGGATGAAGGCTTTTTTATGCCTAATGAAGGCTACATCATTGTGGTCAAACAATTAAATTTTTATTTCATCTGACCATAAAACAGAACACCAGAAGTCTTCTTTGTCTAAATAAACACAGTACCTGCATAATTAATCGAATTTGCCTAGATATCTAATTAGCTAAGCCTCTTCATTGCACTTGGAGATGATTACTAGTATCTTGAAAAATAACAGTACAATATTATGTACTGTCATCATCTACATCAACATCAATAATATATAAAAGAAGTTAAAGTCTCATAGGATGGCTAATAGTTTGATCACATTTAAATATCATCATTTAATGGATGCTTTTTAGTCAAAGTGACTGGAATATGAAGAAAAAAATATTGTTGCCTCGTCGTCTTGTTACGCTTGTAAATGCATCACATTATGAAACTAAAACTGGCTCTGAAAAGCATTTCATGTTGATTTTAGATCAATTTATCCTCTGATGTTTCTGTATTTATGAATGTTTGTTTTTGCCATACTCAGCTTTTCCTCTGGGATATTTATCTCATTACACATTTGGATCCCGGGCCCTGCAAAGCTGCAGTTTCAGCTAAATCAACCCAGATCCCCTGCTTCTTTATTTTTTATTCAATCTTACGAATGTTTCAGCTGTGTGTTAACGTTTGAATCTACTAATGCACGATCTCTGAATATGAGTCTGTCCTGTTCAATTCTCTATTGATTGTGTTTATTAATAAAAGGTAAAACAGAGGAGACTCTCTCATCCTCCAACAACAGCAGAACTTAGAATCGTGTTAGTTGCTAAAATAGGACAAATTTGATGTTCTGCTTCATCTCTTCGCACAGCCGAGGGTCTGTCGAGTCGGTCTCTAACTGCTTTCTACAATGAATAATTTGTTCATCAGTCTGTTTGTTTTGTAATCTCGTAGTCTTGTAAAGATTAATGAAGCAGCACGCTGAAATTCTGTTTGAAGCTTTTTCTTGCGGCAGCAGCTTCCACTGTTTAAAAAAGATAAAATAAAATAAAAAAAGACTTTGCTCAGATAAATTAGGTTAATGATCAGCTAATTGGAAATGAGCTCCAGTGAAGGAACTGCAATGGTAATGTCCTGATAGAACATTAAATAGAACATGGAGAAAAAATATTATATTAAAAACAGCCTTTTAATCATGTTTGATCTCCCTTTTAAATGTTTGGCTTTGAAAAGCAGCTTATGCGATCAATGCCAGAACATATACTTCTCAATGCCACACAAATGTTTCCAAATGGGCTCTATTAACAGATTCCGGATGAGTCAGTTTAACATGCATTGCATTCCCCCTGCTGCAGTCTCTGTATGGTATTTGTGATGATGATTATTATGGAGAATCAGGTCTCCCAGCGCTTGTGAATCACAACATCAAAGGCTTTTGTTGAAAATCCAATGCAAATGCATCAAATCCTCAGATGTTTTTTTGTTGTTGACCACCTTTTGAGCAAATTCAACAAGGCAGCAGCTGAAATGTGAAAATACCAACACCGTAGCTTCCCACCTCAGCCAGCGATCCCACTTCATTTCTCTTTTTGCTCAATTCTAGGTCGAGACACAAATAAATAAATAAGCAGCGTTGGAAATATCAGCCTGCATTAATGCGTCCGAGTTCAAAACAGGTTTGCGAAAGCGTCGGTGAGAGAATGAGTCCAAAACATCAAGTAGAAGAAGGTCATCCAAAGCGTAACTTTCTCAAAGTGAAATCATGCGTGCAAAGTTTCACAGAGACACATGTAAAATATCCTTGGAGAATGGTTACGGGGTCCAATAACAAGGTTGCTTGGGCGTTACACTGACTTCACAGCTGTTCAAACCTGGACCTGCACATGTCAGTTCACAATTTTCTCACTTCTGCTTGCCGCATGACTAAATCTCACGTAATGAGTGCTGTGAAAAGTGTGAGCTTCAAGACGAAGAAGGACAAAAACGTTAATATATACTCTGGAGAATCCTAGAAATCTACAGCAGCATAGATTGGTGATAAGTAAGAGATGATGTACATTACGGTGTTTTCTCATGCTGAATAAGTACCGGTAAAACTTTACAATAAGGGATACGTGGTTAATGTTAGTTAATGTATTCACTAACATGAAGAAACAATGACCAATACATTTATTACAGAATTTATTCATATTTGAGAATGTTACATTGCAAAAATATCTGTAAATTAGCAGTAAATTTTTTATTTAGCAGTATATTTTTTGTTTTCCCTGTTTATTTTATTTAAGCCATGGTCGACCCGAACTCAAACAAACCTTGTCGTCTTGATGAACAGCCACAAAGCCAAGAAGAACAAAATCTGCCATGCCCTGTTTTTATTTTACGAGGTCGTATAAAAGTTTCTCCAGAGAGCTCGCAATCGCTTGCGTGTGCATCTATATTGGAAATAATGAACTTTTTGAGCTGATGATAATAACTTGCGCGTGATTGTTGAAGTACTTCTGACTTCTAATCCTTTCAGAAATGGACAAACATGAGAGTGACGTGTGAAAAAACAAAGGAGAGGCCCGAAAAAAAAACAAAGAAGCAAATGATTCTTTCAGCAACCTAAAAGATGAACAAACTGCCCTGTTTAACTATTATCATCACCTTTTGGACTATTATGAATTCAGAAAGATGGAATTACTTTCTAACAGAGGTTACATGTGTACATGTAAGATACAGATGAGAAGTTTGCAATGACTGAGGGCTAACTTGCATCGTGTTTTTGAACTCAAATATGGACTAAATGTATGCTGTGTGTAGTTTTTCTGTAATTTATAATATATCGGAGACTCTAAGGGTCTGTATGTGTTCATACATTGTTCATATATCATATATTGATATATTGTCTGGGTTGATGTTGTATATTTTGCTACAAAAAGGAACTAATGACAAAATTTTCACTTTTGGGTGAACTATCCCTTTAATTCCATACGTGCAAAAATTGGCAAAGGTTAAAAAAATAAGTAAATTATATATATCTAAATTATATATATATCTACATTGTATAAGCGCTATACAAATAAAGGTGAATTGAATTGAATTGAATAATGAAGTGTTAATTGACATACCTTGTATAATAATAGTATACCGTAAAATAGGTTCTGCCAAGTTCTGTGATTAGATAGAAGCCACATCAGTTCATGAATGGAAGTTATTTCAAACACTCAATATATGCTACAACATGCTTTTGAAGTACAATCATATGTTAATCTAATAAGTTGCTGTACTTTGACTCTGTGCTGTGCTGAAAACGGTTGAAGTGTAGTTGTTCAGTTGGATGCAGTAGAATGAAGCATAAATTGGGTTTAAGTTGGTTTAAGTTAATTAAACTTAGTGTAAGTGCAAAGAGTTTCATAATTACAGCAGCGATGATAAAGTTTGTAACGGAAACTTTTTTTTCAGTGTCATACTGTATGTGATTCTTTAGTGCATTTTATATTTGACTAACTTGTATATCTGCATCATTTTAGCTTTTTTAGCAAAAATGCTAAAGAAAACACTGATCAAGCACAGTAATTTTGTGGATATTTATAATTTATGACATAATGTTTATGAGATGGAATGTATGAAATAAATTAGCTTAATGATCTGTTCATTGTTGGTGCCAGTGGTATAGTGGTTAGTGCGTCGACACATGCACTCCAGTGCTTGCGGCGACCCGAGTTCGATTCCCGCCTTGTGGTCCTATGCCGATTCTTTCCCTCTCTCTGCCACCCATGCTTTTCTGTCGTTACTCTCTACTGTCCAATCTAATAAAGGTGAAAACCCCTAAAAAATAAATAAAAAATGATCTGTTAATAGGAAATGAATCAAAGCTTTTGCAAAAACTGCAATGAATAATTGCCTGAAAGAACAATAAATACGGCATTAAAAAGAAAATAGAAATAATAACTTGTTTGATCTTCATATTAAATGTTGGATCACTGACTAAAACTGTTAATTAGTAAATAAAAAATAGATTGACTCATAGCACAATACTTATATTTTTTCTTTATTAAAGATCTTTATAGAATAGATATTTATTATTTGTTCTATATATATATATATATATATATATATATATATATATATATGGTCTAATAAAAAGACATAAAAATAAATAAGAAAGGTATTTTCAACCACTAAAATTGGGTTCATGCTGATTCAACCTGTACTGTATACTGTAGTATTTTCCATTCTCTGTTCTTCAGGTACTCCATAGACTGGAAGAGTGATCTGGACAGCTTCTTCGACATCGATCCTGTGAGAGGAACCATCTCCACCAATGAGCTTCTGGACAGGGAGAGTATAGCGCAGCACAACATTTCAGTCGTGGCCACTAAAGTTAGTAAGTATGAGCAAATACTCGTATAGTTTTGAATGGGAAAAGTGTAACGGTCAATATGGCGAATGAAGCCCCGCCTACTAGTACAGGAGCCAGTAATTGATTGGTATAGACTGGGGATTCTCCGGTGGAGGGACATGGGCCAGACTTGAATTTCTGCAGATGTTGTGGGTTTCAAACGTTTAGAAATGAAACTAAAGAGACTGTTGTTGTTTAATTCTATTGGTGATTTCTAATATGAAATTTAATCGTAAGCTTGGCAAACAGTTTTGGAGAATTTGATGTTTCCTCATTCAAACAGAATGACCGAAAGGCTTTTCAAAGATGGCTACCAAGTGAAATGACTTGCCTTAAATGGACTTTGACATGAGTCGGGCCAGACAGAATATGCTGATGTATTTTATGTTTCAATTTAGCTATTTCTGTGCAGAACTTTGTTTAAATTATTATTATTGCTATAATTATTGTTATAAGTGGAATGATTTTGGGAGTATAATAACTAAAATCTTGATGTGAAATTAGAAAAATTAATTAATTAATTAAAAAAATAATCCTGAAATGAATATAAAAACTGAATAAATATATATTTACACACATTTACACGACCAATTAAATACACTAAATGATGGGTTAGAAACTGCACAGATTTTGTGTATGTGAAACGATTCCAATAGCGTTAAATGCTGGGATTTTTATTTTAACTGATTTACAGTGGCCATCATGGTGCAGTCAGCAGCCAATTCCATTAAGTCTGCTTTTTACGAGGATTCATAAAACATGACGACTCTACTGGAATATGTATCATTACTACAGTGTCTTTCCTTTTGTCCTTGACCTCCTAAATTTAACAATTGATGTATTCACACGTTCTTAAACCGCTGCTGAATTAATTGTTCCTCAGTTTCGGTGAGGTCATTTATAAGTCTCTGTCTGTCATTGTGTCTCTGTGAAAAGCAGTGATAAGCCAGAAACTAGTTTTAAAGTCATATAACAATCAAAACGGGGTTTAGCATAAATGAGTACACGACTCATATTATTTTTCACACAGCATTTTCTATAGGATACTTTACAGTAATATACTTGTGCATATGTAGTGTTCATACAAAATTGCAACTAGTCTAAACTGTAAAAAAAGCTGTCTTGTATTTTTTTTGTTGATTCAAATGAACTTTTTTATGTCATCTCAACTTTCATATACAGTTTAAACTTTTTATAACAAAAAAATGTTGAAACATGATTAACTTATTAAAATAAGCTAAATTAACATTTACTGTGTCATGGCAGTTGTCATGACTTTTTGTCATATAATTTTTTTACTGTAATAAAAATAAACTTAATATCACAGTGCAGAATTTATAAATCCCAAATTAATGTGTTGAGGAAAATATTAAATAACATTTTTAAATAATAGGAAAAATAAAGAGAAACATTTTTTTAAATGTTTAAATTTTGTTTAAATATTTTTAAACTAAATTAGAAAATTTATTGAAATAATATTTATTTATTTATTTATTCATTTATTTATTTATAAGATAAATAGCATAAAACTTTTAATCTTTTAATTACTAAAGCTGACCAAACTCTTATTTTAATGGATATGAATGTTTAATAAAAAAACTTATTACAATTTTGTTTAAATACACCAAAATATATCGATTATATTGACCCATAAATTGATGCAATTATACATTTTCAAAATTGAGTGTTTATATTTATATATATTTTTTAATTATTATTATATTTTTTTAAAACATGTATGAAAAATATAAAATATTTCTTTATGAAAATAATGTACAGTAAAATATAATTGTAAATTAAATTAATAAATTATAATAGAAAATGTACATATATACATATATATATATGTGTGTGTGTGTGTGTGTGTGTGTATGTATGTATATTATATAAGTATTATTTGATGCATAAGCATATATTCAGCATATACAGTAGTTCACATTGAATTGTTTGACAAAAAGCTTAGTGACGTTAGGTAAGTCTTATATAAACTATTTTAACGACCTGATAATTATCAAAAAACTTTCAATTAAATATTACTAATCAAATCGTTATTATAGATAAAATAATATATTTTATATAAGAAAAATACAAAAAAAACGTACTGTCCCCAAACATGAACAAAATATTTATATGTACATTTGAAGTCAGAATTATTAGCCCTTCTGAGTTATTAGCTTTATATAATCCCTACATTTTTACTGTATTTTTCCCCAATTTCTGTTTAGTTAACATTAGTTAATGAAAGTACAGTTTTTCATTGTTAATTCACATTAACTCACGGTGCATTAACTATTGTTACCAAGCATGGACTTGGATGTTAATAATGCATTAGTAAACGTTCAGTTATGATTAATAAATTCTGTATAAGTGTTGTTTATGATTCGTTTATGTTAGTAAATGCATTAACTAATGAACCTTATTGTAAAGGTCTACCATTATTTCCATTATTTGTGTGGAGCTTCTTTTTAATAATAAAAAATTATTATAACACAACACAGAAACAACCCCTACAAAAAAGACATGATCGCAA